>NC_079442.1:8561608-8686064 GCF_903798145.1 Danio aesculapii
GCACACAATTCCCGATAAATCCGGATGATTTGACCCCACTTTCAAGGGTCTGGGGCGAAAATTGCTTGTTTCTAGTACAAATAGCATGTTAGTAGCATGATTCTGCCATGAATTATCATGTTTTTAGCATGATTCTAGCATAGACTAGCATGTTATTAACATGATTCTAGTACAAATTATCATGTTCTGTACATGATTCTAGTATGAATTAGTTATTAGCATGATTCTAGCATAGATTAGCATGTTATTAACGTGATTCTAGTACAAATTATCATGTTCTATACATGATTCTAGTATGAATTAGCATGTTATTTGCATGATTCTAGCATGAATTAACATGCGAGCTGCCCCATGGGCCAACCACTCTTCCTCGGCCTGCAGTATGCGCTCTTAAGGGCCCCCTTGCCCACCAACTGCAGGGTCTCCGACCCCAGCGGGTTGCACCAGGGGCCAGACACTCTCCCTGGGCTTTCAGTTTGAGCTCTTGAGGAACCCTTGCCATCCTGCTCCAGGGTCTCTGACCCCAGCGGGCTTCCCCAGGGGCCAGCCATTCTCCCTGGAATTGCAGTTTGGGCTCTTGAGAGACCTTTGCCCTCCAGCTCCACGGTGTCTGGCCCCAGCGGGCTGCCCCAGTTGACAGCCACTCTCCCTGGGCTTGCAGTTTGGACTCTTGAGGACCCCTTGACCTACAGCTCCAGCTCCTCAAGACTGGCCCAGTGGGCTGCCCCAGGGGCCAGCCACTCTCCCTGGGCTTGCAGTCTGGGTTATTGAGTTCCCCTTTCCCTCAACCACAAGGCTCTTTGGCCCAGAGAGCTTTCGCCGGGGCCAGCCACTCTCCCTAGGCTTGCAGTCAGGGCTCTTGAGTGCCCTCTGCCCTCAACCTCAAGGCTTTCTGCCCCAGCGAGCTGCCACAGGAGCCAGCCACTCTTTCTGGGCCTAGAGTCTGGGCTCTTTAGGGCCCCTTGCTCTCCAGCTGCAGGGTCTCCGACCCCAGCAGGTTGCCCCACAGGCCAGACACTCTCCCTGGGCTTGCAGTTTGGGCTCTTGGGGACCCCTTGCCCTCTTGCTCCAGGATCTCCGAGCCCCGTGGGTTGCCCCTGTGGCCAGACACTCTCCCTGGGCTTCCATTTTGGGCTCTTGAGGACCCCTTGCCCTCCTGTTCCAGTGTCTCTGACCAAAGCAGGCTGCCCCAGGAGCCAGCCATTCTTCCTGGGCTTGCAGTTTGGGCTCTTGATGACCCCTTGCCATTGAGCTCCAGGGTCTCTGGCCCAGCGAGCTGTCCCAAGGGCTAGCCACTCTCCTTAGGCTTGCAGTTTAGGCTCTAGAGGGCCCCTTGCCTTCCATTTACAGGGCCACTGACCGGAGCAAGCTGTCTCTCCGGCCAGAGACTCTCCATGTGTTGCAATTTGGGCTCTTGAGGGCCCCTTGCCCTCCAGCTGCAGGGTCTCTGACCCCAGCAGGCTGCCCCAGGGGCCAGCCACTCTTCCTGAGCTTGCAGTCTGGGCTCTTGAGTGACCCTTGCCCTCCACCTCAAGGCTCTCTTGCGGCACTCTGGCCCAGCGAGCTGCTCCAGTGACCTGCCACTCTCCCTGAGCAGGCAGTCTGGGCTATTGAGTGACTCTTGCCCTCCATCTCAAGGCTCTCTGGCCCAGAAAGCTGACCCAGCTGTCCCAGGGGCCAGCCACTCTCCCTCGGCTTGCAGTCTGGGCTATTGAGTGGCCCTTGCCCTCCACTTCAAGGCTCTCTGGCCCAGCGAGCTGTCCCAGGGGCCAGCCTCTCTCCCTGGGCTTGCAGTCTAGGCTCTTGGGTGCCCACTGCCCTCCACCTCAAGGCTCTCTGGCCCAGTGAGCATCCCCAGGGGCCAGCCACTCTTCCTGAGCTTACAGTTTGGACTCCTGAGGGCCCCTTGTCTTCCACCTACAGGGTCTTTAAACCAGCAAGCTGTCCCAGGGGCCAGTGACTCTCCCTGGGCTTGCAGTTTTGGCTCTTGAGGGGCCCTTATGCTCCAGCTCGAGGGTCTCTGACCCCAGAGGGTTGCCACATGGACCTGCCACTCTCCCTGGGCTAGCAGTTTGGACTCTGGAGGACCCCTTGCCCTCCAGCTCCAGGGTCTCTGACCCCAGTGGGCTGCCCCAGGGCCAGCCTCTCTCCCTGGGCTTGCAGTCTGGGCTCCTCAGAGCCCCTTGCCTTCCATCTCAAGGCTCTCTTGCCCAGCGAGCTGCCCCAGGGCCCAGCCACTCTCCCTGGGCTAGAAGTTTGGGCTCTTGAGGACCCCTTGCCCCCCAGCTCCAGGGTCTCTGACCCCAGCGGGCTGACCCAGGGGCCAGCCACTTTTTTTGGGCTTGCAGTTTGGACTCTTGAAGTCCCCTTGACCCACTGGTCCAGGGTCTTCGACACCAGCGGGCTGCCCCAGGGGCCAAGCTCTCTCCCTGGACTTGCAGTCTGGGCCCCAGAGGGCCCCTTTGCCCTTTGCCAAAGGGGTCCCTGACCCCAGCAAGCTACCCAAGGGCCAAGCTCTCTCCCTGGAGTTGTAGTCTGGGCTCCCTAGGGTCCCTTTGCCCTCCACCTTAGGTGTCCCTTACCCCAGCATGGTAAAAAGGGGGCAACGTCTCTCCCTGGACTTGCAGTTTGTCCCCCAGAGGGCCCCTTGCCCTCCACCTACGGGGTCCCTGACACCAGCAAGTTACCCAGGGGCCAACCACTCTCTCTGTACTTGCAGTCTGGGCCCCTGAGGGCCCCCTAGCCCTCGACCAAAGGGGTCCCTGACACCAGCAAGCTACCCAGGGGCCAACCTCTCTCCCTGGACTTGCAGTCTGGGCTCCCTAGGGTCCCCTTGCCCTTCACCTAAGGTGTCCCTGACCCCAGCAAGCTACCCATGGGCCAACCTCTGGTCCTGGACTTGCAGTCTGGGCCTCAGAGGGCCTCCTTGCCCTCCACCTTAGGTTGCCCTGACCCAAAGAATGGAAAACGGCAATCGTGATACCAGTTGTAAAACCAGGTAAGGATGCAACAAAATCTAATAGTTGCAGGCCTATTGCTCTTACATCTGCATTATGTAAATTAATGGAGAAATTAATAGTGAGAAGACAATTTTTTGGAAAAAAAAAGAACTGATGTCGTTAGCTCAGAGTGGCTTTAGGAAAAAGAGATCTACTATGGATGATTTAATACTATTTGAAAATATCGTTTGAAAAGCTTTAATAATGAAGGAATACCTTGTTGCTGTTTTCTTTGATATTGAAAAGGCATATGACACATTATGAAGGGACGGGCTATTAATTAAGATAAATTAAATAGGAATAGGTGGGAGAATGTATAATTGGATTTTAGATTTTATGTTTGATCGTACATTCCAGGTAAGAATTGGAGAGGAATTATCAGCATCTTATGGTCTTCGAATGGGACCCCACAAGGTGTCGGGAGGGCATTATATGCAGAAGATGGGCCAGTATTAAAAAGGGGGGAAATTTTAGGAAATATAGTTAAAGGAATACAAGAAGCAATTAACGAAGTAGAAAGGTGGTCAGTAGATTGGGGGATGAAATTTTCAGTACATTATCTTCACAAAGAAAAAGAAAATAGAACAAGTACATCTCAAGCTTTATAATCAACTATTAGAAAAAGTAAAAGAATTTAAATATCTCGGGTTGATATTTGACGAGAAATTAAACTGGATAGGACATATAAGGAAAATTGTAAATAAATGCAAGGGTATAATTAACTGCATGTCATCAGTAGCTAAATATGAATGGGGAGCAAGGAAAAGCGCAATGTTACAAATATATCAAGCTTTAATAGGGTCTAGCATAGATTATGTATATGCAGTATATAACAATGCATCAAAAACAGAGCTAAAGAAACCGGATAAAATACAAAAAAAAAAAAATCAAAATCTTCAAAAAGATCAACACCTTCATTAGAGTAGAAATGGGGAGATGCCACTAGATTTGAGATTAGACAAACTTGCACTGATATATTGGGTTAATTAAAAGGGTTGTTATAAAAAGCATAGCACATGTTCAGTCTTAAATGAATGTTGGGAATATAAAAAGAATGGAGGAAACAGTTTTGGGTGGAAATATAAGCAGTGGATCAGGGAATGTAGCTTGGAAATTAGGGAAATTTGTCCCAATTTATCATTAAAGATGTGTCAATTTGGAATATTCCTGAACCGATAGTTGGCATGAGATTGTTGGAGGACAGAGAAAAAGCAGAAGAGAAATATAGCAACAGCTACAGTATTAGCATTTTTATGAGAGAAATTTTTGATTCTTCTGTACAGATTTACACAGATGGGGCAAAAAAATCCAGTTGATCAAAAAGTAGGAGTAGGAGTATTACGTTTCAAGATTTAACACCAAAATAAGTTTAAGATTGAGTGACAAATTGTCAGCATCAGAACTAACAGCTATAATTATAGGTTTGCAATGGGTGGAAACAAATAAACCAAATAGGACTGTAATTTGTTCAGATTCCGCATCTTAACATAAAAGTATAATATCTACAAAAACTGATAGAGAAGATTTATAAAGTAAATTTATACAATATTATATAGACTTAAAGTAGGAGGTATAAATGTACATTTTTGTTGGGTACAGGAACATATTGGAGTAATAGGAAACAAAATGTCAGATAAATTGACAAAAGAATCATTGAAAAAAAATCTTGTAGATATTGATGTACCTTTGGGGAGGAATGAAATGAGAACAGTAATTAATAAGGAACTAACAATTATTTGGCAGCAAAGATGAAAAAACATCAACACAGGTAGATGGTTTTATAACATTGTCAAAACTATTGGGAGAAAGAAACAATTTCATGGGAGACACAGAAAGGAAGAAGTAATGATTTTAAAATTAAGGTTGGGTCACACTAGATTAAATGCAACACTTGCATTTATGGAAAAGCATGGAAACGGTATTTGTGAGTATGACTGCAACAGTAGAACATTTACTTTTTGTCTGCAAAAGAGATAAGGAACAGCGTAATTCTCTGTTCAGTAATATTCCAAATAGGCCAGTGAATGTTATAGACCTTCTTGGGAAAGGCTTGAGAGATATTAGCCTTAATATTGAGCAGATAAGATTGAGCAGATAAGAGCCTTATATATAGAGCACTTTTACACCGGATTATGTTATAGGATTTAGTAGGGTTTTGATGATTCTGTCCATTTCGGTGTTGAGGAGCTCAGTGCATCAGGTGAAGGAGCTGAACACGCAGCACCAGCTTTGGTCTCAGAACTGATGCTCTAAGGTGGATGGGTCACTTCCCCGGTCTTTTGCTGTGGGGTTTAAAGGGTTAAAGGTTTGATCTGTAAAAACACAGTATAAACATGAATTTTAACAGTAATATACTGTGAATGTAAACTACAGGAGTAGACTGTAAAAACACAGTATGTGGCTGACAACCCAGCTGCCAGTATTATTCTGTAATGAATAATTTTACAGTGTATATTACTACCCATATCTGCCATGTCAAATAGCTATGGTTTGACCCCTATAATTATCACCCCTTTTAGGACCACTCACTGTTCCAAATATTCACCACTTTAGACTCAATGCCACATTAGCCAGAGCTTACTGTGCCAAATATTTGCCAAAGGTGGCCCACATTTGTTTTAGGACAACTGGGCCACATTTGCCATATCTTCTCTCGGTCACTATAGGCTCAAATCCACATGAGCCATAGCTTACTGTGCCGAATATTCGCCAAAAGTGGTCCTCGTATGTTTTAAGATAACTGGGCCACATTTGCACCTACACATGTGAGCCACTTTAGGTTTAGACCCAGATTACCCTTAAATGGCTTTGCCACATTTTTGCCACCATTAGGCTCACATTCAGATTACATTTTGCCATAAGTGCCAAATCTTTGCCGTACATGGCCCATATATGAAGTTGAATCTTTGGCCCCCTTTTGCCATTGTACAGGTGGGCCACTCACATTCATTTTGCAGGGGCGGAAGGAATACCACCAGTGCCGCATAACTGCCTAAAATGGCCCACATTTATATGCTATCTAGGCTGCTTCTGCCTTGCTGATGTGTGTGGAATAAAGCTGCACACTGAGGTAGTGTTAACGTTAATGATAATTAAGTGATTAATTGTGAAGAACACATCTTTTTTCACTGTTTCTAGACAAAAAAATCTAAGTAAAATATACATAATACAATGGAACACTTCTAGATCATGAGAAAGACGAACGACGTTGTGGAATTTTTCTGCAAACATAATTCTCAAATCTATGAAAACAGCATCAGTGATAAAGCAGGTATGTGGCATAAAAGTCTCTGATATTTACTTTACTTTTTTGCTATAAGATGAAAGTGCTAACTATCGATTTATTAATTAATTTATTTATTTATTGCCATACTTGACAAGGCTTACTTCTCTTGATGTCATAAGCTTTATTTTTTTAAATATAAGCATTGGTAGCATGGTGGTTCAGTGTTTACCGCTGTCACCTTACAGCAAGAAGGTCGCTGGTTCGAGCAGCGGCTGGATCAGTTGGCATTTCTGTTTGGAGTTTGCATGTTCTCCCCATGTTCACGTGAGTTTTATCCTGGTTTTCCAGTTTCCTCAACAGACCAAAGACATGCGGTACAGGTCAATTGATTAAACTAAATTGGCCGTAGTGTATCGTCATCTTGGAATTATCTGCGTTCTGAATGATTTTTAAATAATGAGCTTTAAAGTTTTTGCCTTCCATAGCAAACAGTATGTGTGTAACATTGTTTTTTTTTTAAATAAAAAGTCTTACAATGTAAACAACTTATGAAAAACATCCCATAATGTAAATAAGTTGTCATTTAATAAGAAGATGTCAATAATACAATTTTGACAAGAAGGTCACACTGTTAAAAAAAATGTATATTTACGGAAAAATACTGGCAGCTGTGGTTGCCAGAATTTTTCCTGTAGAAATTTACGGAAAATAACCGTATTTCATGAACTCATACAATGTTTAGTTCACAAAAACGGAGCTTAGGCCTAGTGCATAAAAACGTAAATCATTCAATGCACTAATGTGTTCATGTGTGTTTACAATTAGCAAACAGATTTTCACTGCATTAAAAGAGAAAGCATATTGTCTATTATATAGTGGAACTAATTAGCATTTACAACCTCTAGGTGACAGTATAAACCCAACAGTAAATATCACCCTGTTTAAAAATAAAGGCACATTTATTTGAGTTTCTGCAATATTAACAACCACAAGATGGCAGTCATATCACTGTGGTGAACTGCTCAACTAGCAGACCATAGGATAGTTTTCTGTCACAAAGACAAGAATAAGAAAAGTCACAGCTGTAAATAGTCTAATTAGATTTAAATAAAAAAAACATTCAATTAATTTTTTTACAATGTAGATTGTGTCAAAGCAGCTTAATATAAATAAATATATATATATATATATATATATATATATATATATATATATATATATATATATATATATTGAAAAACAGTGTATTTAATTATGCAAAATCATAAATAAATTGTATAAAACAATTACTTGACCCATTCATTTTTGTCCAACATCCTTCTATCATTTATTTATATATTTATTTATTTAAATGAGAACAATCTTGCAGGGTAAAATTGAGGTGTTTAATATGGTTATCAAATGTTAAAACACTGGGTTGTGACTAACATTAAAATAATGTGAAGGTATCATTGTGAAGATGTCAGTCACTTTCACAAGACAAAAACTTTATAACCATGTAAATTTTTAAATAAGGAAGTATCACGAATCTGGTGCTGGTTTGGTGTTTTGTTGACAGCCGTGGAGCTCTGGGGACTTTCCAAAACTGGTTAAACTTCATTGTACTGAGGATGACGTACATATAGAAACACGTTCAAATAGAAAACATTTAAATCAAATGTTATGTTTATATATATATATATATATATATATATATATATATATATATATATATATATATATATTTTATATTTCTTTTCTAAAACCATAAACAATAGAAAAAAATAAATAAATAAACTAATAAATTACAGAAGTTCAATACAGGAAAACTATGAATAATTACAGTGCAATACAATAGATGCTTATAGACCACTAATAATGATAAAGGAGTAGATATTAACTATTCTAACTGTAGGAGGAAGAGGATTCCATAACCAGTGTGCAAATTTCTGTATGCAGGTGGACAGAGTGTATATTCAAGTAATGATCAATCAGGGCTAACAGTGTTAAGATTTTATAATCCACTATATTGGGTCACTATATGATCATTTTGTCATCCTCAGCAAATATGGAGTATCTTGATCACTTTTATTTATAATAAATGTACCTTACAAATACCAAAATACATCAGCCAAAAGCTAATGTTAAAAATGTCAACATGGCAGAAATTTAACAAATGTTGAATTTGATCTAACCTGTTGAATTTTACAACTATAGTACTTTAACATCCATCATTCCTATGTATGTTCATCAATATTTGTTTGAAACAAGGGCTTGGATTTATGACTTTAGGTGACAATATTACTCTAACAGTAATGTTATGTAATGTAAGTAATGTTATATTAACAACCTCAATATAGCAGTTGTCATTGTGGAACTGCAGACCACAAGACATTGAAAGAATGAATTGAAGATGGGACTAACATTTTGTCTCAAATTGAGTATAGGTATTATTTAATCATTTTACATTTGATTTAAAAGTTGTCTATGTGAAATCTTTACATTATGTAACTTTGTACACAGACTTCAGTGTCCCACTGTTCTAATGCAAAATTGCTCATAAAACATTGGATTAGATTGATAAATCATTATACTTGATTCTTCGGTGTTTTAGTTGTTTTAGAATGTCTTCATCAGTACAATGAAGTCCATCCAGTTTTGGAAATTCCCCAGAGCTCCATGGCTATCATGAACAAGCCAAACCTGCACCAGATTTGTGATACTTTTTCAAAAGTCACATGGTTATAAATAATGCACTTAGTCATCTGTAAATACTCTCATCTTGATAATGATACTTACACATTATTCAACTTTTCATAATGTGTAGTCACAATCCAGTGATTTAACATTTTACCTTTCACATATTTAAAATAAATGAATGATTATTGCTTTTTGATCACACTTCAATTTGTAAGTGATATTGAGGTTTTTACCTAATCAAAATGCTCAAACTGTCTTTATGAGCTGTATATTTGAGATCTTTTTCTTGTCCTGTATATCAGGTTTAGACTATTCACCAGAAAGTAGACATGGTGCTGACATTCCCCACATAATGCTGACAATATACTCTTCCTGTGGTTTAGTTTCAGAGGTTTGGCATTTGATAAACAAAACCACGAATAAGAACAGGTTTTGACATGTTGCTCCTGAATCCCTTTCCAAAGTCAGCCAATTACAAGAGAGACATTGTCACGATCCGATAAGGGGAAAAAGGGAGCGAGGACTCATATGCAAAAAACAAGATGATTTATTAATAAAAAAATAAAACAAAACAACAAAAACCACCCCGAGGGGGAAAACACTGAATAATCAAGCAAAAACAAACTAGACTGGGTTGGCTGGACAAGGTAGGGCTGGGCACAACAGGACAGGGAAATATCGACGACGAACTGGCACAGGACAGCAGACATCAGGAGAATATAAGCAGGAGTGAATTAATACACAAACAGATGAACATAATTAACTAATAATGGGTTAACAAGGAGGGTGGGACTAGACAATAGACGGGAGAGCACCTGACACAAGGAGACAACACAAGCCAGGTGCTCACATTAAACAAGACTAGAACACGCAGCCAATGAGAGAACTCATTAACCGCGTGTTCGTATGACAAGACACTGAAGCACACAACAAAAGCACGCGACCAATGTAAACACAGAGCCACGTGCTTTGACAACAGACGCAAGACACGAGCACACGATAAGTGAACACCTTACCGTGCGCTCACATAAATGCAACGCGCATGTTTCATCTCAGCGCCAACCAAAACCGAAACCAACAAGACGGAGACGCTGAGAATGAAACAGCGCGATGCTGACGAAACAACACAAACACGAGTACAAGAGCGCGCGTCCCATGGACGCGCAGACCCCGCGCGCCCGCATCAAGCGGGAGCGCGCACGGTCCGCACGCACCTCTGATGACGCGCACCCAGACAATGACAACAAGTGCTCGACCCAAGGAAACTCGAGCCGAGCACTACAGGACAAGACAAAACAGAGCTAGTGTCCGGACTCTGCCACCAAAACAAGAATTTACAAGACCAGAGTGGCAGAACCCTGACACTAGCCCCCCCCCCAAAAGGGACGCCACCTGGCGTCCCTAAAGGGAACATCCAACAAGGTACAAGACAAGAAACACCACAAGACAACAAAACAGGCAACATCAACAAACACAAGACAGGGAAGTGAACAGGCAAGACAACATAAAGGGGGGGGAGAGAGGGGAGCCAAGCCAGACCCAACAAAACTAACAAGGGAGGGATGGGAGGGCAAGACCAGGGAGGGACAGGAGGTACAGTCCAGGGCGGGACCAGAGGGACAGTCCAGGGCGGGTTCAATGGGTCAATAGCCCCGGCAGGAAACCAGGGCTGAGCCGGAGAGTCCGTCCAGGGTGGTAGAGGGGCACACCAGGGAGGAGCAGGAGGGACGACCCAGGGACAGTCTGTCAGGGGAGACAAGGCAGGTTGCCTGATGGGAGCCAGCAGGGCTGGAGGCCTGTGGGGAGCCGGCAGGGCTGGGGGCGGCTTGACTGAAGGCCTGAAGGGTGCCGACTGGACAGGGGGCCTGTGGGGAGCCGGCTTGACTGGAGTCGGCTTGACTGAAGGCCTGCAGGACGCCGGCCGGACAGGAGGCCTGAGGGGAGCCACCAAAGCTGGAGGCGGCTTGACTGAAGGCCTGAGGGGAGCCGGCTGGACAGGAGGCCTGAGGGGAGCCACCAAAGCTGGAGGCGGCTTGACTGAAGGCCTGAGGGGAGCCGGCTGGACAGGAGGCCTGAGGGGAGCCACCAAAACTGGAGGCGGCTTGACTAAAAGCCTGAGGGGAGCCGGCTGGACAGGAGGCTTGTGGGGAGCCGGCAGGACTGGAGTCAGCTTGACTGAAGGCCTGCAGGGCGCCGGCTGGACAGGAGGCCTGAGGGGAGCCACCAAAGCTGGAGGCGGCTTGACTGAAGGCCTGAGGGGAGCCGGCTGAACAGGAGGCCTATGGGGAGCCGGCAGGGCTAGACGTCTGGGTGGTGCCGGCAGGGCTAGACGTCTGGGTGGTGCCGGCAGGGCTAGACGTCTGGGTGGTGCCGGCAGGGCTAGACGTCTGGGTGGTGCCGGCAGGGCTAGACGTCTGGGTGGTGCCGGCAGGGCAATGACCGGGGCTGGAGCCGGCACGGAGCGGCGCTCTGGGGCTGGAGCCGACACTGGCGGGCGCTCTGGGGCTGGAGCCGACACTGGCGGGCGCTCTGGGGCTGGAGCCGACACTGGCGGGCGCTCTGGGGCTGGAGCCGACACTGGCGGGCGCTCTGGGGCTGGAGCCGACACTGGCGGGCGCTCTGGGGCTGGAGCCGACACTGGCGGGCGCTCTGGGGCTGGAGCCGACACTGGCGGGCGCTCTGGGGCTGGAGCCGACACTGGCGGGCGCTCTGGGGCTGGAGCCGACACTGGCGGGCGCTCTGGGGCTGGAGCCGACACTGGCGGGCGCTCTGGGGCTGGAGCCGACACTGGCGGGCGCTCTGGGGCTGGAGCCGACACTGGCGGGCGCTCTGGGGCTGGAGCCGACACTGGCGGGCGCTCTGGGGCAGCCCTCTTTCTCTGCAACCTCCGTTTACTTGACCGAGTCAGAGGAGGGTCATGAGCTGAACTCGTAGAGGGAGGGGTGCAGTGTTCGCCGCAATCAGCTGGAGGGGGTGTGAGGATCTGCCAATCTTTACGATGGTGGAGGTAAAGCGAGAAGCCCCAGAAGTCTAACACTCCAAGCTGATCCATCTCCCACTGTGGCAAGGGTTCATCGAGACAGAGATTGAAAGCCTCCTTCAAAGTAGAGTCATCAAACTCAAGCCCCCTAGCATAAGTCCAAAAAGTCTGAGCAAAGCTTCCTACTTCAAGACCTTGCTGACGGGCTGACATCAGCCCCTGAAGGCGCCTCTGTCTCTCCTCTGCTGTGGTGGGTGGGAGGATAATAATACTCATCCTGTTTGCTGAGTCCTCTGTTGGCCAGTTCGTACTGTCACGATCCGATAAGGGGAAAAAGGGAGCGAGGACTCATATGCAAAAAACAAGATGATTTATTAATAAAAAAATAAAACAAAACAACAAAAACCACCCCGAGGGGGAAAACACTGAATAATCAAGCAAAAACAAACTAGACTGGGTTGGCTGGACAAGGTAGGGCTGGGCACAACAGGACAGGGAAATATCGACGACGAACTGGCACAGGACAGCAGACATCAGGAGAATATAAGCAGGAGTGAATTAATACACAAACAGATGAACATAATTAACTAATAATGGGTTAACAAGGAGGGTGGGACTAGACAATAGACGGGAGAGCACCTGACACAAGGAGACAACACAAGCCAGGTGCTCACATTAAACAAGACTAGAACACGCAGCCAATGAGAGAACTCATTAACCGCGTGTTCGTATGACAAGACACTGAAGCACACAACAAAAGCACGCGACCAATGTAAACACAGAGCCACGTGCTTTGACAACAGACGCAAGACACGAGCACACGATAAGTGAACACCTTACCGTGCGCTCACATAAATGCAACGCGCATGTTTCATCTCAGCGCCAACCAAAACCGAAACCAACAAGACGGAGACGCTGAGAATGAAACAGCGCGATGCTGACGAAACAACACAAACACGAGTACAAGAGCGCGCGTCCCATGGACGCGCAGACCCCGCGCGCCCGCATCAAGCGGGAGCGCGCACGGTCCGCACGCACCTCTGATGACGCGCACCCAGACAATGACAACAAGTGCTCGACCCAAGGAAACTCGAGCCGAGCACTACAGGACAAGACAAAACAGAGCTAGTGTCCGGACTCTGCCACCAAAACAAGAATTTACAAGACCAGAGTGGCAGAACCCTGACAGACATGTCATTATATATTGAGTCTCTAGGCAAAGCTGAATCCTAAATTCACTTACTAATTATAAATATCTAAAGATATAAAATAATTCAAAGAAGCATTTTTTTTCTGATTATAATATTTAATGAGATAATATATCGAAATTGATACTATCTTGAACCATGAAGTGCAAAAGTAATGTTCTGCAAATGATAATGAACAGGGGTCCCAACCAGGGGCGTAGCGGACATTTTAAAAGTGGGGGGACAGCTGTATGAGATCATACGTGCATTTAATTATCAATCACTTGTTTCTAAATGGTCTGTCTCTAAAAGTGAGGGGGACACATCCTCTTATTTAACAGACTGTACTGTTTTAAAAGGCCTTCGTGGAAGTTACAGTGTCTATTAGTGGTTAAACTAAAATTTACTTTTCACTTTACATTCATTTTAGAGAATAATTAAAAACGTCTAAATATGAAATTGAATCTGAAGTTAGTTAAATGTTTTACCAATGTTGCCAAGACAGCAACATGATTATATTGCACCCGGAGGAAACCCACACTAACACGAAGAGAACATGCAAACTCCACACAGAAACGCCAACTGACCCAGCCAACCAGCGACCTTCTTGTTTTGAGGCGATTGATTGATTTCTAGATTAATGCTTTCCTTAATTTTATTTATTTAATTTTTTTTGCTTAATATTTCAATATCAATATTTGTTTGAAACAAGGGCTTGGATTTATGACTTTAGGTGACAATATTACTCTAACAGTAAATATCACAATTTATTAAAATAGAAAGGACATTACTTTAGATTAATGTAATATTAACAACCTCAATATAGCAGTTGTCATTGTGGAACTGCAGACCACAAGGCATTGAAAGAATGAATTGAAGATGGGACTCTAACATTTTGTCTCAAATTGAGTATAGGTATTATTTAATCATTTTACATTTGATTTAAAAGTTGTCTATGTGAAATCTTTACATTATGTAACTTTGTACACAGACTTCAGTGTCCCACTGTTCTAATGCAAAATTGCTCATAAAACATTGGATTAGATTGATAAATCATTATACTTGATTCTTCGGTGTTTTAGTTGTTTTAGAATGTCTTCATCAGTACAATGAAGTCCATCCAGTTTTGGAAATTCCCCAGAGCTCCATGGCTATCATGAACAAGCCAAACCTGCACCAGATTTGTGATACTTTTTCAAAAGTCACATGGTTATAAATAATGCACTTAGTCATCTGTAAATACTCTCATCTTGATAATGATACTTACACATTATTCAACTTTTCATAATGTGTAGTTACAATCCAGTGATTTAACATTTTACCTTTCACATATTTAAAATAAATGAATGAATGATTAATGCTTTTTGATTACACTTCAATTTGTATGTGATGCCATCACCCCTAATGGCGCCGATGACGATGGCAGCCTCCGTGTCGTACTCTGCAGTAGTGTTTGTGTTTTTGTTAGTTTGTCCTGTCTCGAGTCATTTTCCTACAATTAGTTTCACCAGAGACGAATTGTTGGACATTCGGGCACATACACCACCGAATATTTTTCCATACCTGGATTTATCTGATGTTCTGTTGGACATTGTAGTCGGCGGAGCCGCGGTGCTACTCAAACGCTTCCAAGCGCGCAGACGAGGAAAGCGTGCAGGCGCGCTGGTGAAACTCAGACAGCGCGGATTTCGGACCGCGTTGCCTAGCATCCATCTAGCAAATCTCCGCTCTCTACCCAACAAAATAGACGAACTCATTTTGCTCTCTCAGACAAACAGGGATTTTCTGCATTCAGCTGCTCTGTGTTTCACGGAAACCTGGCTGAACGACACCATACCGGACAACGCGCTTCACCTACCGGGCTATCAGCTGTTCAGAGCGGATCGCGACGAAGAATCAACGCGGAAATCGCGCGGTGGCGGGATGTGCTTTTACATCAATGAAAGGTGGTGTACAGATGTAACAGTTTTAAAGAAGATGTGCTGTCCAGATCTCGAAGCACTGTTTATTAACTGTAAGCCTTTTTACTCCCCGCGCGAATTCTGCTCGTTCATCCTCGTCAGTGTTTACATTCCTCCGCTCGCGCACGCGAGTCTGGCAATACAGAAACTAGCTGATCAGATCACGGTGTTAGAGCAACAACACCCGGACTCTGCTTTAATCATTCTCGGGGATTTTAACAAAGCAAAACTGTCCCGTGAACTGCCAAAATATAGACAGCATGTTACATGTCCCGCAAGAGACAGCAATATTCTGGATCACTGCTATACCACAATAAAGGATGCATACCGCTCTGTCCAACGAGCAGCTTTGGGACACTCTGACCATTGTTTGATTCATCTCATTCCAACCTACAGGCAGAAACTGAAAACAGCCAAACCTGTATTAAGATCTGTGAAAAGATGGACTAACGAAACAGAGCGGGATCTACAAGCCTGTTTCGACCTCATTGACTGGAGTGTTTTTGAAGCTGCTGCAAACGATCTGGATGAGCTCACAGAGACTGTAACATCTTATATCAGTTTCTGTGAAGACGTGTGCATTCCTACCAGGACTCAACTCACATACAACAATGACAAACCATGGTTCACTGTAAAACTCAGACAGCTACGTCAGGCCAAGGAGGTTGCTTACAGAAATGGGGATAGGGCCTTGTATAAGCAAGCCAAATACACACTGGAAAAGGAGATCAGAGTCGCAAAAAGGAACTATTCTGAGAAACTAAGGAGTCAGTTCTCTTCCAGCGACTCAGCATCCGTGTGGAAAAGTTTGAAAAACATCACAAACTACAAGACACCATCCCCCAGCACTGTAGACAATGAACGACTTGCAAACGACCTGAATGAGTTTTACTGCCGGTTTGAGAAAACCCCCCACACCCACTCTGAACTGCTCTTCACGCCACCATTAACACCTCCACCACCCCCTGCCTCCCTCATACCTGCCCTACAGTTTAACGAAGACGAGGTGCGCCAGGTCTTCCGGAAACAGAGGAGGAAAAAAGCACCAGGCCCAGATTTTATAACACCAGCCTGTTTAAAATCCTGTGCTGACCAACTGGCCCCCATCTTCACCCTGATCTTCAACAGATCACTGGAGCTGTGTGAAGTGCCCTCCTGCCTCAAACGCTCTACCATCATCCCCATCCCAAACAAACCCAAACTTACAAGACTAAATGACTACAGACCAGTGGCACTAACATCTGTGGTCATGAAGTCCTTTGAAAAACTGATGCTGACCCACCTGAAGGACATCACTGAACCCTCACTGGACTCTCTTCAGTTTGCCTACAGAGCAAACAGGTCTGTGGATGATGCAGTAAATATGGGACTGCATTATGCTCTGCAACACCTAGACAGACCAGGGACCTATGTGAGGATCTTGTTTGTTGACTTCAGCTCGGCGTTTAACACTATCATCCCAAAACTTCTCCTGCCCAAATTAACTCAGCTCTCTGTGCCCACCTCTGTCTGTCAGTGGATCAACAGCTTCCTAACGGACAGGCAGCAGCTGGTGAAGCTGGGAAAATTCTCATCTAGCATCCGCACAATCAGCACTGGCAGATAGAGGAGGTATGAATGCAGGACAGAATCTGGTCCCACGTATCATCCTCAAATGTAAGATTGAGGTCTGACTCCCATTGTTGTTTAATAAAGAAAAGAGAGGTGGTAGAAAAAGAGGAGATCAGCCTGTATAAAGTAGACAGTATACCTTTTTTATCTAAGGGTACTTCAAAAATTTGGTCAAGTTGAGATTTTGGTGGAAGGTTCGGAAAATCTGGATATGAGTTTTTAACAAAGTTTCTAATTTGTAGGTATCTGAAGAAATGAGTGCTAGGAAGAGAAAATTTTTGTATTAATTGTGAAAAGCTGGGAAAAATATTATCAATATAAATATCATTGACAGTGGATATTCCTGCTCTCTGCCAAATATTAAATGCTTTATCGTTAAGTGATGGGGGAAATGCAGGGTTATGGTTAATAGGTAATACCAAGGGAAGACGTTGAAGACCGAAATGATTCCGAAGTTGAGACCATATTCGTAATGAGTGTCGGACAATGCAGTTTCCAAAGGGACATCGTGAGATGGCGGTGAGGGGACCACAAAGGCCGGAGAGGCTGGTGAACAAGACCCTACCTCTATACTGACCCAAGCCGGAGTCCAGTCACAGAGCCCGAAGTGGCTCTGAAACCAGAAAAGTGTGGGATGTATGTTTGCAGCCCAGTAGTAATGTAAAAAATTAGGAAGAGCAAGCCTGCCTTCAAGCTTCGGTTTCTGCAGTACTTCTCTCCGTATTCTGGCCGGTCTTTTATTCCAAATAAAGGAAGAAATATGTTGATTTAAAATCTTAAAAAATGATTTGGGTATGAAAGTGGGAACGCACTGGAATAAATAAAGGAATCTGGGTAAAACATTCATCTTCACTGTGTTTACTCGACCAGTCAGTGACAGAGGGAGAACTGACCATCGTATGAAGTCTTCCTGAATTCGCAGGAGAAGCGCAGTGAAATTAGCTTTGAAAAGTTCTGTGTATTTACGAGTAATTGTTATGCCTAAGTATTTAAAACTATGAGTGGCCACTTTGAGCGTTGAAATACTTGGGGGTAATTTAGAAGTAGGAAAATTTATCGGATATATCTCACTTTTACTTATATTTAATTTATAGCCAGAGAAAAGACTAAAAGATTTTATAATTCTAAGGGCTTCGGGTAAAGAAACATCCGGGTTTGACATGTAAAGTAACACATCGTCAGCATATAGTGAGATTTTGTGGTCTGTGCCAGCTCTCCTAATGCCTTGTGTGGTCTGCTCAGTACGAATGACAATCGCCAAAGGCTCGATTGCCAATGCAAAAAGCAGTGGTGAAAGCGGGCAGCCCTGTCTTGTACCTCTTTTCAAAGGAAAGTTTGAGGAAGCTATCCGGTTTACGCAAACTGAGGATGTTGGAGAAGAATATAAAAGTTTAATCCAGGATATGAACTTATTACCAAAGCCAAATTTCTGTAATACATAAAATAAGTAATCCCATTCCACGCGGTCGAAGGCTTTCTCTGCGTCGAGCAAGAGAAGAGCCTCCGGTTGTTGAGAATCAGAAGTATAAATTATATTTAATAATCTTCTTATGTTGTGTGACAATAATCTATTTTTAATGAAACCTGTTTGATCGTCATGTATAATTGTAGTTAAAACAGATTCCAAGCGCTTTGCAAGCATTTTAGCTAGAATTTTTATATCTACATTTAAGAGACTAATGGGCCGGTAAGATCCACATTCAAGTGGGTCTTTGTCTTTTTTTAAAATCAAAGAGATACTGGAGTGTCGAAGGGTTGGAGGTAGGCAGCCCTTATCAAAGGAGTCTACGAGCATATTTAAAAAAGGCGTTTTAAGTGTTTGAGAAAACATTTTAAAGAATTCTGCAGGGAATCCATCGGGTCCAGGACTCTTACCATTTTGCATATTCTGAATAGCTAGAGTTATTTCTTCAGAAGAAAAAGGCAATTCTAATTCTTCTCTCATCGTGTCTGATATAGTAGGTATGGACAGCTTTTCAAAAAAACTCTCCATAAGGAATCCCGAGGTTGGGGGTTCTGAGTTGTATAGCTTAGCATAATAATCTTTAAAATGAGCAGAAATATCTACAGGATTGATAATCAAATCACCAGCAGGGGAGCGGATCTGAGAGATTAAATTTTGAGCCGATTTTTCTTTTAATTGAAATGCAAGAAGTTTATTTGGCTTTTCCCCATATTCAAAAGACTTTTGTTTAGACTTAAGCAGTAACTTCTCAGCTTGGTGAGTTGATAATATATTAAAATCAGACTGCAATTTCAGTCTCTCTTTATATATACCAGGATCTGGAGAGATTGCATAGGTCGAATCAAGCTGAAGGATTTTGATGGACAGTTCTTCTAAATTCTTTCGTCGTTGACGGTTTATATAGGCTGAGTGAGAGATGACTTGCCCTCGCATATAGGCCTTCAGGGCTTCCCAAATCATAGATGGTGAGGTCTCTGGCACTGTATTTATGTCCAAGAAAGTATCTAAGTGAGTTTGTAATATATTACAAAACTCTTTATCAGACAGAAAAAGGGGGTTAAATCTCCAACTTCCAGAATGTAGCATCTTATTCTGAAATCTGATAGACAGTGTAAGTGGGGCGTGGTCTGATATAACAATACTGTTATATGAACAGTCCTTCACATTAGATAGCCACTTCTTGTCTAAAAAAAATAATCAATACGGGAGTAACTGTGATGGACATGTGAAAAGAAAGAATACTGTCGTGCTGAAGGGTTAAAAAAGCGCCATACATCGACTTGACCGCAAGTGTTTAGGAGCAACTTAAGTTTAGTAGCCATTTTAGAAGATTGAATAGGTTTTATGGAAGAGCGATCCTGTAAGGTGTTCAGAGTACAATTAAAATCACCTCCCATAATAAGACAGTGTGTATTCAAATCAGGAAGTAAGGAAAATATTTTCTGGGCAAAGTGTTCATCGTCATAGTTCGGTGCATATATATTGGCCAGTGTAACAGGTGCGCCATATAGAACACCTGAAACAATTACATATCTTCCCCCAGGATCAGTTAAAATATCTGAAGGGGAAAACTGAACACATTTGTTTAAAATAATTGCTACCCCTCTGGATTTACTGTTGAATTTGGTGTGATATACTTGTCCAACCCATTTCTTACACAACCTGTTATGACTTAAGTTTTTTAAATGAGTTTCTTGTAGAAAACCAATATGGGTATCTAAGTGTTCCAGATGTGACAGAACCTTATTACATTTTATTATACTATTTAACCCTTTAACATTCCAACTGGTGAAACGGACGCATGAGCTTCCTTGCTTAATATTACTGGTCATAGGTTATACGACTGGCAATAGATGTAAAAAAATTGGCCGAGTAAAAAGACATGGGATAGCAACTTCTGAGTTTGGCATGTGAAATACTGATAATAGGAAGAAGAAAAAAAAAAAATAAAATAAAAAAATAAATAAAAAAGGGGGCAAATAAAAGAAAGAGAAAATAAATAAATAAATAAATAAATAAATAAATAAAGAGGAAAGAAAACACACCCTCCCTTGCATGTTTGAATAAACATTCCCCATTAACACACAACAACAATCTCTCCGTCGAACATTTCGGAGAGAGCTCCATAATATATTACCAAAAAATAAAAGTAAGGAACTGTCATGTATGTTAAGTGCTAATATTGTGAAGTGCAGTAGGGGGAGTTACTGAGTTACTAGAGAGGTTGTTGTTATAATCAGAAGAAGAGTAAAGTTGTTGAAGAAACATATAACATGTGTGAGTCTCTTTATCTTCACATGACATGGTGTCAGAAGCTGTTAAATTAGAACAGCGTGAACCCTGCCTTAACAAATAGAGAAAATGGCAAAGTTTAACCCCCCGGAGCGATTTCCTTTCGAAAAACCATCGGAATGGCCAGAATGGAAGCAGCGGTTTTGCCGTTTCAGAACCGCAACAAAACTAAACAAAGATGATGGTCCCGTTCAGGTCAGTTCTCTTGTCTACGCTATGGGAAGCGAGGCGGAAAAAATACTGGCTTCTTTCAGTTTTGAAAGTGAGGAGGATAGAGACAAATTTGATGTAGTACTAGCCAAGTTTGAGGAGTATTTTATCCCAAAAAGGAATATTATACATGAGCGGGCATGTTTTTATCAGAGAAACCAACAATCGGGGGAGAAAGCGGAGACGTATATTCGCTCGCTTTATGAACTTGCCGCAAATTGTGAGTTCGGTGACAGAAGAGATGAGCACATTCGCGACCGATTAGTAGTAGGGATTAGAGACAAAAGTCTTTCCCAGAAGTTACAACTGATGTCTACGTTGACGCTAACAGAGGCAATACAACATGTAAGACAGTCAGAAGACATCGCAATGCAAGTGGATCTACAATCGCGTGAAATGCGGAGTGATCTTATTCAACAAGTCACATACGGAATACCCAGAGGGAGGGGGAGACACACTCACACACACAGAGCGAGAGGTGCAGCAGCACAGAGCAGCACAGACAGCTACAGAAACACACGGAGCTGCAGTAGATGTGGTAAGAGACCACATTTAAAAGACGAAATTTGCCCTGCAACAAAAAGTACATGCAACAAATGTAACAAAAAAGGACACTGGCAGAGGGTGTGTAAAACAAAAGCAGTAAGAGAAATAACTGAAGAAATGGAGAGCTCGTTGTTTCTGGGGGCTGTTAATGAAGACACAAATGAGGAAAATTGGACAGTTGAAATAAAAATCGGTCAGACATCACTAAAATTCAAAATTGACACAGGAGCTGATGCATGCGTGATAAGTGAGGAAACATTTAAGCAGCTGGTGCCACAGAAAGAACTGTTTCCAGCAGAAACATCACTCAGCACGCCAGGAGGCAAACTTAAATGTTTGGGTCAATTTCTTCCAAAGATGTCATACAAAGGTAAATGTTATCACTATCCTGTGTATGTAATTCCAGGAAAGGATGCACATAATCTGCTCAGTAGAATGGCAGCCACAGAGATGGGTCTGGTAAAGCGAATAAATGAAATAAAAGGTGTGTTTGAGCAGGGAGGAAAGCTAAAAACTGAACCAGTGAAAATCGTTCTGAAAGAGGGAGCTGAACCTTACGCAGTGCATGTATCACGCCGTGTACCAATTCCTCTTCTGCCCAAGGTGAAGGCGGAACTGTGTCGTATGGAACAAGAGGGCATTATTGAAAAAGTGACAGAACCAACTGAGTGGTGTGCAGCCATGGTTCCTGTACTAAAGCCTAATGGTGATGTTCGCGTTTGCGTTGATCTGAGGAAACTAAATAATGCAGTGAAGAGGGAGAAATTTGTTCTTCCCACAACAGAGGAAGTTATCTCTAAACTCTCAGGTGCCAAGATATTTAGCTCACTGGATGCAGCTAGTGGATTTTACCAGATTCCCCTTGAGGAAAAGAGCAGCAGGCTGACTACGTTCATCACTCCCTTTGACAGATATGCATTTAAAAGGCTTCCATTTGGGATTACAAGCGCACCGGAGATTTTTCAAAGAAAAATGACAGAGACACTACACGGACTGGATGGAGTGGCAATTTATATGGATGATGTTCTTGTTTTTGGAAAAACAGAAAAAGAACATGACGAACGACTGGACAAAGTACTCAAAGTCATTGAGGTGGCTGGATTAAAGTTGAACAAACAAAAATGTAAGTTCAAACAAAGTCAAATTCGTTTTTTGGGTCACATCATCGATGCAGAGGGGGTAAGGCCAGACCCGGCGAAAGTTGACAGCATTAATAACTTTCCGGTACCCCAGAATGTACAAGAGCTCAAACGGTTCCTAGGAATGGTGAACTATTTGGGGAAGTATATTCCTAATCTAGCCACGATCGGTCAACCCATGTATGATCTTTTGAGAACCAAAGTAATGTGGAATTGGGGTCCAAGTCAAGAGATCGCTTTTCAAAAGGTAAAGGATGCTCTGATGGGTGCTCCAGTCCTCACAGTTTTTGATGCCTACAAACCCACAACAGTTTCTGCAGATGCAAGCAGCTATGGAGTAGGGGGCGTCTTGCTTCAAGAGGATAATGGCGAGTGGAGACCAGTGGCGTATTGCTCAAGACGCTTAAGTGATGCTGAGTCAAGATACGCACAAATAGAAAAGGAGTGTTTAGCAGGGGTCTGGGCCTGCGAACGGTTCGAAAAATATCTTTATGGGCTAGATAGCTTCAGATTAATCACAGACCACAAACCCCTAGTTCCACTTATCAACAATAAAGATCTTGATAATGTTCCACTCAGGTGCCAGAGACTCTTAATGAGATTGATGAGATACAGCTGCTATGCAGAGTACGCACCAGGAAAGACACTGGCCATAGCTGATGCACTGTCAAGGGGTCCAAATGATACCACTGAAAGCACAGACAGTCATTTGGAGGTAACTGCGTATGTTGCATCTGTCATCAACAATGTCCCTGCCACACCACAAAAAATGGACATTATCAGAGTGAAAACTGAAGAAGACTGTCAGTTACAGTCGGTCCTATGGTTTATCAGGAATGGGTGGCCAGAGTATGTAGCAAATACACCTGAAGCAGTTCAAGAATACTTTAAGGTGAGAGGAGAACTGTCTGAAATCAAAGGGATAGTGGTAAGAGGCAACCGTATAGTTATCCCCACCTGTATGAGGAAGGAAATCCTGGATAGAATCCATGATGGACATCAGGGTTTACACAGATGTCGTGAAAGAGCAAACCAGGCAGTTTGGTGGCCTAACATATCCCAAGATATCAAGCAGCAAGTGCAAGATTGCCTATACTGCATCAAAACAAGATCGGCACAACGGAAGGAACCATTAATTCCAAGTGAACTACCCTGTAGACCCTGGGAGAAAATAGGTGTAGATTTGTGTGAACACAACAAGTCCCAGTACTTAGTCATATCAGACTATTATTCCAGATATATAGAGATCTTGTCACTTCCTGCCCCTTCCACGACTCAAGTGATCGAAAAACTCAAAGCCACATTCGCTCGTTTTGGGATTGCAAGTGAGCTAAGAAGTGATAATGGCCCACAGTTCTTAAGTAAAGAATTCAAAGACTTCAGTTCTGAATATGACTTTGTCCATATTACTTCCAGCCCACACTTCCCACAAAGCAATGGTCATGCAGAGAGAGCTGTGCAGGTAGCTAAGAACATTTTGAGACAGCAAAACCCTCTGCTGGCTCTCATGTCATACAGGGCTACTCCATCTGCATCCACAGGGTACAGCCCAGCGGAACTCTTAATGGGAAGAAAGATAAGGACAACAATCCCAACACTGGAAGAGAATTTAAAACCTGCCTGGCCTGAAGATGGAAAAGTCAGAAGTGCTGATGCCCTAGCAAAAGGTAAACAAGCATTCTTCTATAATCGTCGAAATGGAGTGAGAAACTTGCCTTCATTAAGACAAGGAGATACAGTCCGTGTCAGAGTCGGTGAACAGAAGGATTGGACTAACCAGGGGACCATTCAAAGTTCCTTTTACACACCAAGGTCATATGTTGTAAAGACTACCGAAGGAAGGCTGGTTAGGAGGAATCGCCGTCATCTCCAGCAGGAGCAGATTCCTTCAGTAACTCATCAAGACAAAGTGGAACCTGAAAGAAAGGATTTTCTAGACTCTGAGAGTGCACATACGAAGGACGTTCCCATCGTAGAACCAAACACAGTAACAAAGACATGTTTTGATCCTACAGCTATCGTACCAGAGTACGAACAGCAGTCACGGTCAAACACAGTGACTCGCTCAGGCCGAGTGAGTAAGCCTGTTCAGAGACTTAATTTGTGAGCTGTGTGGTCTTATACACCGTAAATGGGACTGTTAAAAAGTGGAATAGAGTTTTGTGTTCATGTGCACGTGTATAGCATATACTGTTTGAAAAAAAAAAAAAAGGGGAAGATGTCATGTATGTTAAGTGCTAATATTGTGAAGTGCAGTAGGGGGAGTTACTGAGTTACTAGAGAGGTTGTTGTTATAATCAGAAGAAGAGTAAAGTTGTTGAAGAAACATATAACATGTGTGAGTCTCTTTATCTTCACATGACAGGAACCTCATGTGAGATGTAATATTACCATATATTGTAGGATAACGACTTCGGGGTGCCTGGATAATAAGTATAACACATAAAGTCAATAGTCCGGTATCATGCACCCATTTTGTGACAAGTCCACATTAGTCTTATAGACGTATTTTCTATAAAGTGTCACTCACGTATTATCAAAAGAGAAAGATCCTCCGTCGGTGGTCAGCTATGTATCCGAGTCCGCTGCGTGCATCTCCTTGGACTGTTGAGGTTTAATCGTTGTAGCAAAAAAAGTGAGCGCAGCGCCAGGTGTATCAAAACTGCGCGTTTCTCCGTTGAATGAAAGGATGAGTTTGCAGGGATACACCATTCTGAATTTAACCCCCGCGGCGTGCAGGTCTGTCTTAACAGACTTGAACTGGTCTCGCCGTTTCTTGAGATCAGCGGAAAAGTCAGGGAAGATCAAAACTTTTGATTCTTTGTAACGCAGTTCTCCGTGTTCCCGTGCCAGACGTAATATCTCCTCCCTTGTTTGGAAGCGAAGAAAGTGCACAATCATTGGTCTTGGAGGTGCGCCAGGCCGCGGTTTAGTAGCTAGAGACCGGTGTGCCCGTTCAATCTCTGGCGCTGTAGATATCTTATCTCCAAAAAGTTCTGTGAAAAACGTTGCCATAAAATGAGAGGGCTTAGACGTTTCCATATTCTCCGGGATACCCAAAATGCGAAGGTTGTTACGCCGCGAGCGGTTTTCCAGGTCGTCCGCTTTAGTTTTCAATTCCTCGTTGTCCTTTTCTAGTGACTGGCATTTACGCTCCAGTGCGCCGAGCCTTTCGTCCACGCTGTTCAGCGATGTTTTAATGTCTGCGATCTTGGTGCTATGACAGGAAATGGTGGCCTGAAGGGTAGCTGTAGAGGCGCGTATTTCAGCAAGGAATTCTGTTCTCAACTCAGTTATTTCCTGACGTATAGTTGTAATGAGCAACTCTTTTAAAACAGCTGGCGTTAAATCTGAAGAAAGCGCAGCCATTTTGGCGTCGTCGTCAGTTTCAGCAGGACCAGGAGAAACACGCTTGGTTTTAGGCATCGTAATAATGAGATCTGGTTCTAGCTAGATTCGAACGGATCTTTACCTTTGTGGACGTCACTTTTAGTCTTTAAAAGCTCAGAGTGTCCCTTTTTACTGCCTAAATTAAATCAAATTTACGGAGCGGCTCCCGTACACGTCTCACTCTCCTAACTGCATACCGGAAGTCCCAGCTGAGGAAGTTTAACCTCCCAAAGGAGCTGCTGAAACAGTTCTACACCTCCATCATTGAATCAGTCATCTGCACATCAATAACTGTCTGGTTTAGCTCAGCTACTAAATACGACCTCCAAAGACTACGTCGAATAGTTCGGACTGCTGAGCGAATCACTGGTACAACCCTTCCTACTCCCCAAGAACTGTACTTATCCAGAGCAAGCAGAAGGGCTGCCAAAATCACTCTGGACCCCTCACACCCAGCACATTGCCTCTTTGAACTTTTACCTTCTGGTCGACGCTACAGAGCACTGCGCACCAGAACAGCCCGACACAGAAACAGTTTCTTTCCTCAGGCAATCCATCTCATGAACACTTGATGAAACAATTGTGGAACCAACATCACTACTTGCCATACACTTTTATACACATATACACTTATTTAACAACACACTTTACATGCCAATTTGCACATAACAGCTGCACATATAACGTTGTATATAGTAATAAACACGTACATACACTTGTCAATCTGTATATTTGCACTCACTACTTAAATTTTTTTAAATATATTTATTATCTGTTTTTTGTTCTGTCTCTGTAATACTGTTGCACTGTAGAAGCTCTGTCACGAAAACAAATTCCTAGTATGTGTGAACATACCTGGCAATAAAGCTCTTTCTGATTCTGATTCTGATATTGAGCTTTTTACCTAATCAAAATGCTCAAACTGTCTTTATGAGCTGTTTATATCTTTTTCTTGTCCTGTATATCAGGTTTGGACTATTCACCAGAAAGTAAACATGCTGCTGACATTCCCTACATAATGCTGACAATAAACTCTTCCTGTGGTTTAGTTTCAGAGGTTTGGCATTTGATAAACAAAACCACGAATAAGAACAGGTTTTGACATGTTGCTCCTGAATCCCTTTCCAAAGTCAGCCAATTACAAGAGAGACATGTCATTATATATTGAGTCTCTAGGCAAAGCTGAATCCTAAATTCACTTACTAATTATAAATATCTAAAGATATAAAATAATTAAAAGAAGCATTTTTTTCTGATTATAATATTTAATGAGATAATATATCGAAATTGATACTATCTTGAACCATGAAGTGCAAAAGTAATGTTCTGCAAATGATAATGAACAGGGGTCCCAACCAGGGGCGTAGCAGACATTTTAAAAGTGGGGGGACGGCTGTATGAGATCATACGTGCATTTAATTATCAATCACTTGTTTCTAAATGGTCTGTCTCTAAAAGTGAGGGGGACACATCCCAACCCCCCCCCCCCCCAATGGCTCCCAACAATGGCTCTATTCAGATATTACTGACAAAAGGGGTTTTATGTAGAGTTATGAAAAGTATTGTTAAGCCAGGGTTCTATAAATTATTTCAATAAATGAGAAATAAAATCTGTATTTTTTTCACAGTTTCATTTTCTACTGATTATGATACTTATTTGGGCAAAAAAATTCCCACAATCCAGTTTGAAGAAGTGATCATTCACTGAGAGAATGAAAATATGTAGATGTCATGTGTTTCTAGGTAGATTTTTCTTCTTCTATTTCTCTTATTTAACAGACTGTACTGTTTTAAAAGGCCTTCGTGGAAGTTACAGTGTCTATTAGTGGTTAAACAAAAATGTACTTTTCACTTTACATTTATTTTAGAGAATAATTAAAAACGTCTAAATATGAAATTGAATCTGAAGTTAGTTAAATGTTTTACCAATGTTGCCAAGACAGCAACATGATTATATTGCACCCGGAGGAAACCCACACTAACACGAAGAGAACATGCAAACTCCACACAGAAACGCCAACTGACCCAGCCAACCAGCGACCTTCTTGTTTTGAGGCGATTGATTGATTTCTAGATTAATGATTTCCTTAATTTTTATGTTTTGTTTTTTTTTTTGCTTAATATTTCAGTTTGGATTGTTTTGTGAAAATGCCACATTATATTTGTTTAGACATTCTTACTGGAGTATAGGGAGTTAAATTAATTTTTGATGTGAAAACATATAGCCAGTATAGATTTTATGCATTTATCAAAGGTGACAGGAAAAACAATTAGGTTACAAAACTACTATCTCATAGACCTTTAAATATTAAAATCCATCCATTCCCTTCAAGTGAAATTTATATGCGAAACACAAACAGGTTTTGAGAGAATGGAAAGCATGTAGCCAATGAGAGAGTTTTGTTTTGTCATTGGTTTCTGGGATAATTTAAGTTGGTCATTCAGAAAACAGAATGTACAAATTACCTTGTTAACTTAAAATTAAATGGACATTTTATTTATTATTATTATTTCATTTTATTATTTTATTTTTTGTTTATGGTTCTTCTAACACATTTTTAAAAAATTATTAAAAAAAGAAACAGTAAAGCATTTACCACTTTAAATTGGCAAGTTGGAGCTAATCCCTGCAGGGACACTGGCCCTCCAGGACCGAGATTGGTGACCCCTAGACTAGACCTTTCTTAAGCTACGGTCTTAAGCTTTCTTAAGCTTTCTATGCACTAAGCTACGTTTTTGTGAACTGAACATTGTATCAGTTCATAAAATACGGTTATTTCTGTAAATGTAAACAATTCTATAAACTTCCGTATTTTTTACGGAAAAATTTAGGTACCCACAGCTGCTGGTATTTTTCGGTAAATTTAACAGATTTTTTTTAACAGTGTGATGTTAAAACTAACAGATACCACTATAGCTATTTATTGATTAGCAACCATGTTATCTCATACCTGTCAACGTTGGAATGTAAAAAATATTGGACAACAAATAGCTTCAAATGTCAGAATACATATCAAACATTAGAAAATATTGACAATAAAATAAAAGGTTTTGCCTATTAAAATCAATGGCTATACAGAAATTAAATAAAGCTATAAAATCTACTTCACTTTTTATTGTATTTGCATATTGATTAAAGTTACTATAGTTATTTAATGAAGAGCAGCAAATTAATCTCTCATTGTGTTTTGTTTGATAACAGAGGTGTGACTTTAAGAATGCACAGATTTATAATGAAAGCATTTGACTACTTTAGTAACTGTTTGTGCTCATTTAAGAGAAAATTAGTTGTGTTTAAAATAAAACACTCAGGACCGACATGTTTATATTTTTTAAAGTGTATTTGTCTGTTTAAACACACACTCGAATCACCAAAGTATCCCAAATTTTCGCTCCTTTATAAATGGGGTTTAGAGAAGCTGATCTGGGAACAGTTTATCATACGGAGCGTGTCCGTCAGTCAGCATGGATACAGATACATTGAATTCAGAGGTTGCGACGATTGACGCAAAGCTTTAATGGAAAGAAAGTGAATGCAGACATTTTTATATTAATTTTAACGTGCTTTCAAGCCAAAATGAATTGAAAGCATAATTATCTTGATCAGCTCTTCTATCAATTCTATTCTCAAAATTCATTTGAGATCGGCTCTGTATTGATGGTACTTTCACTTTTCATATAAAGATTAAACATATGGGGGAAATATGGGAAAATTAAACGTGATATCGGGCAAAAACGGGAGGGTTTACAGGTATGTGTCATGCTGATTGTTAATGGCGTTATCAATCATCGCTTGGATACTGCAAAATAATCATCTTTATTGTAACATTCCCTCTGTCTTGGTCACGTTTTTCTTCCTCTTTTTTCTTTTTTGCCTCCCTCTGCCCATCAGGCAGTTTGAAGCATTTTGACATGTTGAGCTTGTTGACCAATCAAAAAAACGAACACCGTGTAGCAGGTAAAGTCTAATTATTCGAATCAGGGAGGGGGTGTGTGTCTTAGGTGATTAGGCTATATTATCATTATTTAATACTACTACTACTTAGTAGGCTTTGCACTATGTGGTTAAATTAATGTGGGCGTATAATTTTATAAGCCATAATACCAACTAGTTTTAAGAATAGTGAAAGTTGCACTTTTTTTTCTTCCCTCATTTCTGGCGGCCCCCAGGATGTACAGCGCATTTAGCATTTGCCTATACTGCCTATGCCATGGGCTGGCCCTGATTAAACCTATTATTAAGAAACCACAACGGGACCCCAGCAACCTAGCTAATTATAGGCCTATTTCAAATCTTCCTTTAATGTCTAAAATACTAGAAAAAGTTGTTTCTGCCCAATTATGCTCCTTTCTGTAGACAATATTTTTGAAATGTTCCAGTCAGGTTTCAGGCCTCATCACATTACAGAAACAGTATTACTGAAAATAACCAGTGATTTACTCTAAGCTGCTGAACAAGGGTGCATCTCGCTATAGTTTTACTCTATCTTAGTGCCGCATTTGACACCATTGACCCCAATATCCTCATAAACCGCTTAAATTCTACAGGTGTCCAGCGACAGGCTCTACAATGGTTTAAGTCATACTTAGCTGACCGTTACCAGATTGTGAATATTAATGGGCAGCTTTCACAAATAAAGTATGGGGTGCAGGGATCTGTTCTTTAAAGGGTACATTGGAAGTGGAACGTATGAATGTATGATGTTGTCCAGACCTGTAATGGGGTAACACAGTTGTCGTGATGTTAGTTCCTGAGTAAACAAGCTAGAGTTATTATAAAATAGTGTACGTAACATGGTGTCAGAAGTGACGGTGTAGTAGTTAAAGTAACAACGAACTAAACCTGATAAGAACTCAAATAAGGAGTTCACGGGCAAAACGGACAGAGATGAGCCGGCTCCACAGATGTTAGCTTCGCAGCTAGCACTGCTAGGCAATTTCGACTTCACCAACACAACTGAATTGCCGAGATGGATGAAACGGTTTGAGTGCTACAGAATTGCGTCCGGGTTGGATAAACAATCACAAAAATACCAGGTGAATACTTTTATGTACACTGTGGGCGAATATGCCGAGGAGATTTTATATGTGCTGCCGTTAACCGAAGAGGAAAAGAAATCATATGCTGCAGTCATGGAGGCTTTTAAAAAACACTGCGTCAACAAACGGAATATTATTTTCGAAAGAGCGAGATTTAACAAGCGAAACCAGGAACCGGGAGAGAGTGTAGAGTCATTCATTACAGTGGTTCATTCACTAGCCGAACTGTGTGACTTCGGAGCACCAAAAGAAGGTTTAATAAGAGACCAGATTGTTGTCGGCATACTGACGCTTCAGAAGGCAATAACGAAAGTAAGACAAAGTGCAGCAGTGAAAAATCAGCAGCCAATACTATGTGGAGCAGAGCAACCAATCGGACATCTGGAATTTATGCATAGAAAGGACAGAAAAATGCAGACAACATTTAAAAAGAAAACAGAGAACTTCTCGTCAGGATGCGGCAGATATGAGAATGTAAAGAAACATCACTGGAAAGACTGCCCAGCTCGAGATGCTGACTGTAGGACATTTCACAGAAGGGGACATTTTGCAAAGAAATGTAAATGTAAGAGGCAAATGGACACTAAAGAGGAGAGTGATTTTGCTTTTCTGGGTGAAGTGTATCCACATGAAAATGATGGGTGGAATGAACTCATTACACTGAATGGGGTAAGCACTGTCTTTAAGTTGGATACAGGAGCTGCTGTAACAGCAATTCCAAGCAATAAATTCTCCACCCAAAACCATGGTGCACTGCAGCCCACAGGAAAAGTGTTGTTTGGCCCAGGTAATCATAAGCTAGATGTAAAGGGCCGATTTAAAGAGCAGCTAAGAGTTAAAGAGAAAACCACTGTAGAAGATGTTTATGTGGTTGACGGGCTGTCAAAACCCCTACTGGGCTTTCCTGCGATTGAAGCCCTCACATTAATAAAGCGCCTCTATACTGTAAATGAAAAACAGGATGACATTAGAAATCAATACCCCTCAGTTTTCTCGGGCTTGGGGAAATTAAAGGAGCCTTATACAACTGAGTTGTAACCAAGTGCAGTGCCACTCGCCCTTTCATCCCCTCGTCGCGTACCTCTTCCAATGAGAGATAAGGTATGTGCTGAGTTGATACGCATGGAGAGTATGGGGGTTTTTCCAAAAAGATTCAACCCACCTCGTGGTGTGCAGGAATGGCCGTTGTGCCCAAAGCCCAGGGAAAAATACAGCTATGTGTCGACTTGACCCATTTAAATAAGTGGGTGCGGCGAGAAAGACATATACTTCCAGCAGTGGACCAGACGCTCGCTACGCTAGCAGGAGCAAAAGTTTTCACAAAGCTTGATGCAACGTCTGGGTTCTGGCAGATCCCAATGTCACAAGAGAGCAAACTGTTGACAACGTTTATCTCCCCGTTTGGGAGATATGCATTCAACCGTCTACCATTTGGGATCTCGTCGGCTCCAGAGCACTTTCAGCGCCGCATATCATAAATGCTGGAAGGGTGCAAAGGGGTTGTGTGTCATGCAGATGACATATTAGTGTATAGAGAGGATGTACACAGCCACAATGAGAGACTGCATTGTGTTCTCAAAAGACTTCAGGAAGAAGGGTTGACCCTAAACGAGAAGTGTGTGTTTGGGACTGACAATATTATGTTCATGGGTCACCATATCACAGCAAAAGGAGTTGCACCAGACCCTGATAAAGTCAAGGCGATTATAGAGATGCCTGAACCAACAAGGGTTGAAGTGTGAGGAGACTTTTGGGCATGGCTAATTATCTAGGAAAGTTTTTGCCTCACCTTGCATCATACACCCACCCACTCAAAGACCTGCTTAGTGAGAAAAACGAATGGTGTTGGGGAATACCGCAAAAAGAGGCGGTTCAGAAATTGAAAGTGGAATTAAGCTCTCATCGGGTGTTGTCCTCATACTCACCAACAGCAGAGACATGTGTTGCTGCTGATGCCTCTTCCTATGGCTTGGGTGGGGTTTTGAGTCAAAAACAGTCAGATGGTATATGGAAATCTGTAGTGTTCATCTCCAGAGGCCTTTCTGAGGCAGAAAAACATTATGCCCAGATAGAAAAAGAGGTCCTTGCTGTCACATGGGCAAGCGAATGTCTGTCATCTTACCTTCTTGGTCTAAAGTACAGACTTGAGACAGATCACAAGCCACTTCTGTCACTGAGCTCCCTCCACGAATCCTGCGGTTTTGGCTAAGGCTGATGAAGTTCACATTTGACATTGTGCACATGCCGGGTAAGCAGCTCATAACCGCTGACACATTATAAAGAGCCCCAGTAAAACATACATTTACAGAGGAGGAGAAACAGAAGGGGAGGAAGTTAAGGAAATAATCAAGAGTCAGAAAGCTGATCCTACTTGTGAAAAACGCATCTAATACTGTGAGACTGAGTGGCCGATGAAACATGCTCTTCCCCCTGAGTTGGGGCCATACTGGCCTGATAGAGAAAATTTTACTGTAGCTGGAGAGCTACTCCTCAGGGGCCAAAGGATAGTAATTCCTCAATGCATGAGGCAAGAGGTCCTCCGCAACATACACGATGGTCACCAGGGTATTGTCAAATGCTGAGCCAGAGCCCATTAGGTCGTCTGGTGGCCAGGACTGTCAGTTCACATTAGTCAGTTAGTGCAAAACTGTACTATATGTTCACAGCATAGAACAGAACACAGAGAACTCTTGCTGACCACCTCTGTGCCTGAAAGACCCTGGCAGCGAGTGGGCACAGACTTATTTTTCTGGGAAAAGACTACATATCTGCTGGTTGTGGACTATTTTTCACACTATTGAAGTAGGATGTCTCAATGTAGCCACAGCAGATACTGTTATTGCAGCGCTAAAAGATGTGTTTAGTCATAAGTCTGTTATGTCAGACAATGGACCACAGTATAGCTGTGCACTCTTTAAAAATTTTTCAAGTCACTGGGTTTGCACACATTACTAGCAGCCCGAGATACCCACAAGCAAATGGAGAAGCAGAGTGAGCAGTGGCTACAGTAAAAGGACTACGGAAAGGAGGCAGAGAGAAAACAAAAGCTTTGCTGGCATTTCGGCTAGAGAATGGCTACTCCCCAGCACAACTTCTCATGGGGAGAGTACTGCACACTACGTTACCACAGCTTCCAAAGATTTTAAAACCTCAATGACCAAAAATCAAGGAGTTCAGGAAGTGTGAGAGGCGAGCAAAAGACAAACAACTGCGGGCAGTGCACCCAATGCAACATCAAGAACTCACTGAATCTAGAGACACAACCCACGACACGGGTAACACTGAAACTCATATCCATCCTATAAGAGACAAGGATAGGTCCAGGGAGTCTTATGTGACAAATTCAGGCAGAGTGTCACGGCCCCCTGAGCGCTTGAACCTGTAAAGAAAAGAGAGGATTTGTTCTAAAGAAAAAAAAGAAAGTTGTTTGCTTGAGTTCCAGATAATGTTTACAGATGATATCACTTGTAGTGAAATGTTTGTTCTTACAAGTAAATGTTAAAAGAGGGTTCTTACTTAAAAGGGGAGGTGTTCTATAAAGGGTAAATTGGAAGTGGAAGGTGTAATGTATGATGTTGTTCAGACCTGTAATGTGGTAACACAGTTGTTGTGATGTCAGTTCCTGAGTAAACAAGCTAGAGTGAATCAGATCTCATGTGTCCTCCTGTTATTATAAAATAGTGTACGTAACAGGATCAGTTTTAGGCCCTTTGCTGTTTACAATATACATGCTACCCCTGGGAGACATTATTAGAAGACATGGGATCCGCTTTCACTGCTATGCAGATGATACTCAGTTGTATATTTCAACTAAACCTGATGAGATGTCTGAACTGTCTAAGCTAACTGAGTGTATTAAAGATATTAAAGACTGGATGGCCAACAATTTCCTTCTCTTAAACTCAGACAAAACAGAATTATTACTTATTGGGCCTAAATCCTGTACAAAGCAGATCTCACAACTTAACCTGCAATTAGAGGGATAAAAAGTTAGCGTTAGCTCTACTATAAAAGATCTGGGTGTCGAAGTATGCTACCCATCTTAGATGCAGAAAAGCTAGTCCATGCTTTGATGATGTCTAGGCTGGATTACTGTAATGCTCTATTTGCTGGCTGCACAGCATCCTCTATTAACAAACTTCAGCTAGTACAAAATGCAGCTGCCAGAGTTCTTACCAGGTCTAGAAAATATGATCATATCACCCTAATTTTATCCTCCTTACACTGGCTACCTGTTAAGTTTCTTATTGAATTTAAAATATTACTTCTTACCTATAAAGCTTTAAATAATCTAGCTCATGTTTATCTAACCAACCTTCTGTCTTGCTACAATCCAACCCGCTCTTTAAGATCTCAAAACATAGGGCTTCTGGTAGTACCTAGAATAGCAAAGTCGAGTAAAGGGGGTCTTCTCATTTATGGCTCCTAAATTCTGGAATAGCCTTCCTGATAACGTCAGAGGCTCAGACACACTCTCGCAGTTCAAAACTAGATTAAAGACTTTTAAGATCTTTTTTAGTAAAGATCTTAAAAGATTTTTAGATTAAAGATCTTTTTAGTAAAGCATACAATCAATGCATCACATAGCGGTATGATACATGAATGTGCTCTACGCATCTCGGTTATATATACTATGAACAGCAGCTATGCTAATTATTCTCTTCATTCTCTATTTCAACCTGGGGATAATCATCCCAAGGTCCCCACAGACTATGCAGCGCCACTGATGTGATCCAAGACTAGCGACAATATGATCCCAAGGTTTCCATAATCCTGGACCAGGCTGTATTCTGAGCAGCTGCTGTGGTGGTCATGGAGGAGTGGAGAGCATGAGACTGATTCCTGTGACGCTTCAGGTACAGACGAGTCTTTGCTGACGTCCAGCGTTCTCCAGCCTTCAGCGCCTAGACTGCAGCTCTGCACAAGATGTTTGGCCATATGAGAAATGGTCATGCCCAACTGAGCCTGGTTTCTCTCGAGGTTTTTTAATTATTTACTTTCGTCAATTGGTGAAGTTTTTTCCTCGCCGATGTCAGCACTGGCTTGCAGGGTCTGGGACCCGTAGAGCTGCGCATTGATGGATTTGCTCCTCAATGTTTGGACTCTCAGTATTGTATATTAAACCACACTGAACTGAGCTAAACTGAACTTCAACTCTGAAAACTGTACTGACACTGTTTCAATTTTCAATTTACTATATTATTGTATGTGAAGCTGCTTTGAATATACATTGTAAAAGCACTATAGAAATAAAGGTGAAATGAAAAAATATATATTTATGTGTGTGTGTGTGTGTGTGCTGGTATGTATGTTTATACCTGCACTGTTTATATATGTATGTTTATATATGTTTATATATGCACTGGTTTATATGGAATATTTTTTTTTTTTCAGTTTTGTAGACGTCTGACAGAAATGAAGTCAAGCAGGTTAGTAATAAGTGAAGCTGTTGATACTGTTTGTGCAGTTGTTTAATGATCCTCCGCTGAAATGTTGTTTTGTGTTTCTCTTCTGTAATTCTGCTTGTTAACAGCAGGTGTTCATCATTAATGCTCCATCAACAATTACTTAATTAACTCCTTAACTTCAATGCTGAGTTCAAAACTTTTTTCAAACGAGTAGATTTAACTTCCAGTACATTTTGAGTTAACTACCCTCATTTTACTTGGTAAATTTGACTGTTGGGTTTTACAGTACATGTGACCGCTTCGAATTTTGATTGAAAGGTTTAAACACTCTTGTGGGTTATAAAAGTGCATTGCGAGAGATTAGAGGTTAGAGATTTCTGGCTTTTCTTAGGAGAGTAATATAAATTGACCCATAGCATCATTTGCTGTCTTGTTGTAGGAAATGGCCCAAGTGCATTTGTAAGAAAATCTGCTCGAATACACGAGACAATCCACCTCTATCTATTTGTGAGAAAATTCATCTGGATGCATTTGTGAGAAACCACAATGAATGCGATTGTGAGAAAATCTGCATAAATGTACTAGTAAGAAAATCTGCAGATATGCATCTGCATGCACTAGATGTGTTTGTTCAAGGGCTACATGCAGTTACATGCGGATGAGCTGTATTTATTTATAAAATATGATTACCGTATATTTGTAAAACATAATATGTTTATTTTTTTAACACCACTATGTTTTTATTAAAGGGCACCTAGGTTAGCCCTTTTTTCAGATTTAATATAAGTATTTTGTGTCTCCAGAAAGTGTGTGTAAAGTTTCATCTCAAAACACCCATCAGATTTTTTATTATACCTTTTATTAAATTCCTATTTATAAATTTTTTCACTGGGTGGCGGTTTTGATGTACTGCTCCTTTAAGGCTAGTCCTCCCCGCCCACCGTTTCTACGTACCTTTCAGCATGCCTTAATCTCCTCCCTCTGCAGCGTCAGACAACGGACAGACTTAAAGGAAGCAGATCTCACGTAGCGTTTGTGAGAAATACTACTGTAAGAACTTTACCAATTAGTATTTATTGTGCAGTTCCATGGCAGGGTCACACAAAGTTCATGCGCGCACACACACACGCAGCAGACTAGGCTTGTGCCGGTATTCGGTAATGCGATAAATCACGGTAATGAATATGCACGATATTGTTATCGCGGGCGCTTCAAAATACCGTGAAAAATAATAGATCCGAATTTATATTCTTAGAACGCGCCTTAGCTTATTTTCCATCAACCGCTTGAAGAAACACTGCGTATATGCTGCGCAGAACTGATGCGCACTCTGATGTAAACAATCCCCACATGTAGAAGCCCTGTGTGCCGCCGCTGCCACCGCGCTATAATCCTCACACGCAGGGGCGGGCTGGCCATCTGGCAAACCGGGCACTTTCCCGGTGGGCCGACGTACTTTTTGGGCCGGGCTGATCATCGTCTTATGATTTGATCGGCCCATAAAAGGCTTAGCAGCCTATCGTTTTTTCTGCCTTATTGATTGACGCTGCTGTGATCTGTGACTCTGAAAGTAGATGCTTTTTTTCCCGGACAGACAGACCGGGCCGGCCCATGTGACACTGTGCAGCCCATTGGCTCTTTTCGGTATTGACATTGGGCTGGCCCAATCACAAACTCCTATTTTGGACTCCGTGTGAGCGTGCGTCGTCTATGTGTATTTGTCAAAATAGCCGAGAGTCAGAGAGAAGAAACGCAAGGGAGGCGCAGAGAAATCGCGGGAAATACACCGGCGTTTCATTTAGCGATTCTGAAAATTCTCTGTTCATTCTAGTACACGGCTAAAAACGCAAATCACGTGCAAACCACACACTCTCTGCCCAGAGCTGCAGCCACTAGTTCAGCGGGTAAGCATAAACCCCAGATGAGAGTATAGTGCATGTCAGACAGTTCATCTGCTGGGTAATCTCATCTCACTATAGTTAAACGTGATATTGAATTCCTCTTGTTGTCTCTATCTAACAATTCTTATGTCTTTTGAATCACTTGTTCTCAGTTAACTGTTTTGGCTGAGTGCAAAGATAAGCTAATATATTAATTTATGTAACCACATACACTGATTCTGCACATTGACTGATTGCTTACCTTTATCATTTAAATTTAATGTACGTTATACTGTTATAATGGCCATTATTGGTTATTAAAACTGCTATTCTGCAAAAGAGACAGTGTAAATCAAATATCAAAATGAAACAAATTTGACTTATATTATGTTTTCATTGTTTAGATAGTGAAACAGCAAGCAGGATGAGGTGAAAGAGGTTAAAATGTAACACTGTTCCCTTTGAAGATTTACCCATGCATTAGCAGGCAGTTTTTGTTATGTTTATTATTGAATATAGGCTGAGTGAATAGTGTATTGAATAAGCTAAATTGACTGTAGTGTATGAGTGTGTGTGAATGAGTGTGTATGGGTGATTTCCAATATTGGGTTGTGGCTGGAAAGGCATCTGCTGCATAAAACATGCTGGAATAGTTGGCAGTTCATTCCACTATTGCTGATCGAAGACGGTTTCCCTTTGCACATTCACTTTGATATAATTGCTCATGTTTACTTTTATATTGTGTATTGTTTTATTTATATTTATTTGTATTTAAATGTTTGAAGTACTTTTAGTTAATTAAAAAGTTATTAAAGTTACTAAGTTGACGAAACTGAAGTTTTTTGTGTTTTTTTACCTGTTTCTCTAGTAAAATTCCAATATCGTGATAATACCGTATACCGTGATAAAAGCTCAATCAATTAATCGCAGCATGAAAATGTGATACCGGCACATGCCTACAGCAGACACACACAGAAACACACACAGACAGACAGAGCGCCCGTTTAGCTTTGCACTCTTTTTGCAAGCAAATGTGACAGGATACAGGTTAATCTCCACTGCTGTATGAATATCTGTTATGTTAATGTACAAAAATATACCTGATTTAACGTCCACAAACCGGGATTGAAGCGTCTTCCTTTATAATTGTTCTGACACGCGGCTGTGCTGATGAAGTAAAGCTAAGCTAAATCGCTATAATTCATTACACACGTGCACTGTTTTAAAACATTTTAAACATGTGAAACTCACTCTTGATCACATTTGATGATGATTGATGATCCTAACAAACTGAACACACCTTTTATTCACGGCTGCTTTGCGCACGTCCTCTCTTGTTGATATGATTATGCACGTGACTACCAGGACATGTTAATACAGCTGTCAATCAATTCGGTAGGCAGTCGATCTGAAAACCGCTCCAATTGGTCCACCGCTTTTTATGTTGCTAAATTTAAAAAAAAGGACTGGGTGTGTTTATTTCACCCCAAAATGGCAGTCTATACACCATACATGCACATATATCTGTCCAAACAGCTTGAAAAGTAGATTTTTCACCATAGGTGCCCTTTAAAACTAACATTTGTGCTTTCTGTTTGTTTGCGAGTCAATCACATAGCATTTTAAATCTCTTTGAAAACGTTCAAGGGAACATTATTTTTCAAATACATGATTAAAACATTGTTTAAACATTACATTTAAATGTTTTCTTTAAAACATTAATCAAACTCATATGAAATGTTAGCTTATGATTTGGGAACGTTATATGCTAGCTGGGCTGGTGTCTCGTCTGAGATTCACTGGACAATGAAGAATTGAAAAGGTGTTCCTTTATTTTATCAATAAGTTCATCTTCTGATTTTATGGTAAAAAGTCCCTCCTGCATCTCTGTTTTAATTCGAGAGCAGTTTCCTGATTTTAGTTCCTTCAGCTCTACTCTGGCTTAATTAAGCTCTTTTAATATCTGTCTAAAGTCTGTCAAATATGTCAAGTGTTTTGAAGTGTTTTGTAGAGTTAGCATGGCTAATCCCTTTATCTTCTCACTGATGCTGAAACTGAGCTGACAGTGCGACATTTGAGCCATTATCTGTGTTCTTGCTTTTAGGGATACCATGGTTGATTCAATGTTGATTCAATTAGTGTCTGCTATGTGGGTATTTAACTGTTTCATATTGCAATATTTTGCCATTCTAACTGTGCTTATTTCCATTGTTGTATAATATTGTGTTTTGACTAGAATTATAAAGATATTTTTTTAAACATTCAGCAATTCTTCAGACTGAACCATGACAAAAAAACACCACCACAGCAAAATGCATTGTTAGTTATTATAGTTTTTTACTCATACCCTATAGAATTTGTCCATTTTTTCTACAGCAAATGTTTATGGTGTGGTGAATATGCACTATTTAAAGGTAAATAAGGGGGAAAATAGGTTGTGAAGTATATGTGTTTTTGCACATTTTATTTTTATACCTCGGAAAATAATTACTCAAACATTTCTTTTTCAATTCACCTTTATTCGAAATCTCTTTTATTTAAATCTTGTGATACAAAGGTCAATAGGTCAAAGGTGCTGTTTTTATTTAGAATAAATTCATATTTACATATTACAATAATTGCATTTTTACATTATTAATTTCAACTTTTTTTAAATATGTATGTATGTATGTATGTATGTTTTATTGGTATTATTATTATCACTTTATTTACCTTGTACTGTTTGTTATTGTATCAGAGGTCTTTAATCCTACTCTTGGAGGCCTACTATCAAGCAGAGCTTTTCTCCAGCCCACGTCAAACACACTTGAAGCAGCTCATCAAGCTTTACAGGTTTTCATACATTTAAAATACACAGGCAATTGTGCTTAAGCAGGTAAGGACCCTAAGTGCCTTTTTGAATGGAGTTTGCATATTCACATCTGCATTCTTGTGGGTTTCCACCAGGTGTTTTGGTTTCCCCCCAGTCCAAAGGCATACAGTATAGGTGAATTGCATAAGCTAAAATGGCAGCAGTGTGTTTGTATGTGCATGGGAGGGCATGTGAGTGTTTCCTAGAACTTGCTCAGTCAGATAAGTGCATTTTCAGGGCTGTGTTGTGTCATTCATTCCTGATAAAGAAGGTAATAAGCTGAATAAGTTTGAATGAAGGGTACCCCAGGAGAAGATTTAAGACCTAAGAATGTTTCTAAATCACTTAATTTTAAACTACAATGCATGACCAAAGTTTAACTTCATTTAAAGGAAAGATTTTTTTTTATCATTGGTTAAAGGTTTCAGATTGCATAAGAATACACAAAATCACATATGTTTTCATTTGTTCATTAACCCTTAACATCTGCCATGTAGATATTTTGAAATTACTTGCTCACTAAGCACAGCCGTTTTTAAATTACATCTTTAAACAGGTTAAGGTTAATAAAATCACTTCCCCTAAGGGGGCAGAATGAATGTTTTTAAGAATCATTATTACCTTGTTTGACTTTATGTTTGTCAGATGTCTTCAAAAGTACTCAGACATATTTATTGAGAGCTAAAAGTTTTAAATAAGTTTTATTGAAAATACAAATTTTCAGATGTCACCAATGTGGCTAAGAGTGGTTGCTAGGTCTCTTTGATTCTTCATTTCTCATATTAACATTACTTTGATTGCTGAAGGCATGTGTTTTTTGCAAGGCAGACTTCAAGCAAAATGATTTTATTCTTTCAGCAGATTTGTTTTCGTGGTTATATCAGTGATTTAATCTTGTCATATGGTATCACAAAATCTTTCATGCATTCTCAGGGGATTTAATTTTTTTACATCTTTAAAAACGTCTAAAAGATGTCATCATTTAGATACATTTTTGCTTAGAGAATATTTGTATAGCAGTTAAAAGATATTTTCTTTTCTTTTGCTTCCAGTTCAGTTGCAGTTATTTCCTTTAACAAGGAAGAACGTTCCAACAGCTACGCCCAGCAATCCAAGAGTCAGACCGATTCCACAGAAAACTGCTGGACCAACACTTGGGAGGACAGCGTCGACATCTGTTGCATGAAAATGAATAAATATAAAATATCTGGTAAACACATGACTATGATATTTGATTTATTATGATATGGAATGAAAAATATTACTCTAACAGAATTTAAGAAATATTAAGAAAATTAAATGGCTGTACTCAAATGTAGAATGTCATAACCTGTTTGATAATCAAACTCACCCCATGTTTTGGTTTGTGGCTGACCCTTGATGGCTCTGTGCTTTACCATGCAACTATAAATGTCTCCTTCAGCAGGTGTGAACTTAAGGGTGGAGAAGATGTTAAAGGTGCCATCTATCCGTGGACGATACTGGCTTAAAGTAATGTCCTCTGACACATTAACATTATTCTTAGTCCACGAGACACTGACAGATGGAGGATAGAAGCCAGTCACATGACAGACAAGGGTGTTCTGAACACCCAGCTCTACATCATCTTTTGGATATATAGATGTCTGAGGTGCATCTACAAAAGATATTTGTTTTCATTGTGAAATTATTTATTTATTTATTCATTTATTACACTGTAAACCTAAATAGCCAATTTTACTAGAAAAATGCATGAAAACTCATTGCATTAACTAATCAAAGTTTGTACATTAGGCAAAACTAAACAGTCCAAGTTGAATACTATTAAATGGTGCCAAAAATGGGATGTTTTTAACTCTTTCCCCAACATTGACAAGACATTTCGGAAATTAAAAAACAATGTTTCCCCAACATTGATGAATTTGTGCGTCATTTTGTGTTTTAGATGTATTATGGTAAGGAAAGAGCATCTGAATAGGTTATGCGAATTCTGCTCAGTAAACTCAAATGGCCAACTTTACTGGAAATCAGCCTGGAAACTTGTTGCCTTAAACAACTTAAGTTTTACACAAGGTGAAACTAAGGGTGTACTCACACTAGGCATGGTTGTCTTGAACCTTGCCCAGGCACGATTGTCCCCCCGCCTCCCCTCTCCCCCTCGGCCTGCACTCACACTGTTATTTTACCTTTACCTACCTCTGTACAATGGAGATTGCTTTAGTTATATTGTTTTGTATTATTTTAAGTTTTTTGATATGCAGTGACACAGTCAAATCTTTTGCTGAACAGATCCACCACTTTTGACACTCATAGTGTATGGATGTTTAGTTTCACCTTGTGGAAAAAATGTATCGGTTTATGGTAAACCTTTAAATGGTTTAAGGCCATGTATTTTCATGCAGTTTTCTAGTAAAGTCAATGGTGTACTTGTATGAATTAGTAAAATGGTATGATAATTGAAGCCCTTAATGCAAACAAAGTTAAGTGTTAAGTAAGGGTTAACATAAATCTTACCCATTTCTGGTGGTGGGCTCTTGAATGTTTTGGTCCATAAGGCTAAGTTACTTTTGCAGATTGCCATTTCAGCCTCGCTGGCTTCATAAAATCCAGGGAATGTCATTGGGTCTCCAAAATCAGGTAATGTTTCTACTCCCTTCTTTTGATTAAAGTCAGCATGCCAAAATTCCTCTTCATCCATTCCATACGTGTCTTCTTTTTCTGTATCAGAGCATCCAATAATGGCAAAATCTTCATGCACAACTGAAAAAGATTGAGCATCATATTGTAAACATTTTCTAAATAACCACATTGTACTGGCAACTGCTTTTCACAAAAGTAATATTCTAGGGAATATTTGAAATATTGGTGTATTGTTGTTTGTTATAATTGACAGCTGACAGAGCTCCAATAATAATAATAAAAAAATAATAATAATAATAACTGCACTCTGGTTCCCATAGTGGGCCATAAGATTATTCCCTGATAGCAGACCTTCACTGAATTAAAGGGTGATGAAACCCCCCTGTCTCAGCAGGGAGTTTCACATCTCTGATTTGATTCTAGCAGCACTGCAATGCAAACCAGCACACGCTGATGAGATGAAGAGTGATTCTGAGACCATTTGTATTTTTTTCCCAATTGTCTTTGTTAAAAAATAATTAAGTAAATAAATAATACAAAGACCATTTGACCACAAATGCTGCATGCTGCAATGTAAATATTGTAGTAATATTATATCACAATAGTGTAGTGATATTATATCAAACTACTTAGGAACTTCATTCACTTTGAGTCAGTCATCTTTTTTCTGTCTCATTATTAGCTGTTTCCCAGTGATGGGTTGCAGCTGGAAGGGCATCCGCTGCGTAAAACATGTGCTGGATAGGTTGGCAGTTCATTCCGCTGTGGCAACCCCAGATTAATAGAGGGACTAAGCCGAAAAGAAAATGAATTAACTCATTATTAGCTGTGTCTGTCTTCCACAAAAAAATGATGCACCACATTACCATACTGAACATTTTGTGTACCTGCATATTGTAGTGTTTTATTATAGTATTACTCGCCACACACAATTTATTGTCTATATTCAGCTACATAATAATTTTCTGACTAAATCATTTTAATTAGTTGTAATTCCACTACTATTATGACAAATTACTTTATTTTATTGTCTGCATAGAGGTTCTGAGCAGAAATTCATATTTTATACACTTACATATCTTTAAAACACATTTACCCAACCTGGCTCCTAAAATAAATAAATAATAATAAGGCATACTTTTTAAACCTACAGTGGGTTTGTAAAAGTATTCAGACCCCTCTAACTTTTTCACTTTGTTATATTGCAGCCATCTGCTAAAATTATTACATTTCTTTTTTTTCTCATTAATGCACACACAGCATCCCATATAAAAAAAAAATTATAAAAAAAAAAAAAAGAATTGTGGACATTTTTGCAGATTTATTTAAAAAGAAAAACTGAAATATCACATGGTGCTAAGTATTCAGACCCTTTGCTGTGACACTCATATATTTTCAAGGTGCAATAGGTGATTGTCTTTAGAAACATTTTTGTTGTGCTGGTTGAAAGTCTTTTCACATTCCAATTGTAAAGATTAAAGTAAATGATCTAAATGTGTTTATATGTATTTTTATTTTCGGGGTTAGGCATAATACAAAAAAATGTTCATCCAATTAAAACTTGTCTGGCCGATAATTCCCATAATTCTGGTAAGTAGCCCAAACTGTCTGTCAGCAAATTTAGATTTGTATAACTGTGCACCCGTTCGCACAGATCCACCATTTGCGCGTGCATGTGCGACGAGAGAGAGAGAGAGAGAAAACTCTGTAAAAACAAATATTGGATCAAAACTTTTTAAAATCCTGAATCAATATTGGAGTTACTTTTGCACATTATAAGAAGTTTTGCTTGCTACACAACTGAAAATGTGCTAGATATAATACAGTTTTTTTTTGTATTATTTTTTTAGAATTATAGTATTATAAAGTACTATAAAGTTTTCTAACTGGCGAATTACATAATCTAGTCAAGTGGCTTGTCTACTGTCATCTTTAATGTGCGCTTTCGATATTTCAGGAGGCGTGGCTTAAGATTGCAGGGGAGGGACTGTGGATTATGCTATTATGCTAAATGGTTAGCATTTTGGCAGATCACCTACTGCACCTTTAACTCAGGTGCTGTCCATTTCTTCTGATGATCCATGAGATGGCTCTACACCTTCTACACCATTTAAGATCAGCTTTGATTATACTGATTGGACTTGATTAGGAAAGCCACACACCTATCTATATAAGACAGCTCACTATTGGCCCGTTTCCACTGAGTGGTACGGTACGGTTCGGTTTGGTTTGGTACGCTTTTATGGCCGTTTCCACTGTCAAAAAGCGTACCGAACCGAACCGTACCGTACCAGTTTTTCAGCACCCTTTCAAAAGGGTACCAAACACGAGAAAGGGTACCAATAGGCGGAGCCACACGTGCAGCTGAACGCTATTGGTTTACAGAGATACGTCATTCGCTTACGCAACAAGCCAGAATGAAAACAAAAAACCCGCCATGTTTGAAAAACACAGCGAGAGATTTTAGCGGAATTATAAATACATATAATAACGAGCCATGGTCGATCTGGGCTCAAACAAACCTTGTCGTCATCTTGATGAACAGCCACAAAGCCATGAAGAAGAGCAGATTTACCCTGTGCCCCGTAGTTTTTTACGAGCCAGTCTGAGGCGCGAGTGGTTTCGCTTTCTTGCTAGCGCTCGCGCGCGTCTAACATTATATCTGAAATAACAAACTTCTTGAGCTGATGATAATAACCTGCGCTTGATTATTGATGTGCTTTTGAAACCCGATCCTGTCAGACACTGACAAACGCGAGAGTGAAGCGCGAAGAAACAAAGGAGAAGCCGGAAAAAAGGAGCACATTATTTTTCAGCAAACGTGAACAAACTGCCATGATTAACTAACTTATTATCTTTACATTTTGGACTAATATGAACCGGGAATGACGGAATTACTCTCTAACAGAGGCTACATGTGATGCTGAAGCTTACATACACAGATAAGAGGTTTTCACTGACTGTAGGCTATAATTTCTGGTGTTTTGAACCTAAATACGGGCGAAATGTCTGCTGTGTGTAGTTCTTCTGTAGTTGATAACATATCGGAGACTGTAAGGGGCTGTATGTGTCTATATATGTTCATTTATTTAGTTATTTAATATAATTACAGACGTTACAGTAGGCTGTTTCGCACTGTCATTGATCTGCAGTTATAATCAACTCATGTTCATTGAAAAGTTAGTAATAAACATTTCTACACAAGTATTTATGTGTATGAAGCGTCTGTTTTGTGAGAAGTGCTTCTCATATGATATGTGAACGACCCATACAGCTTTATTGTAGACATTTCCTCGAGCTAGAATGACGTCGACTGAAACTTTCTGTCATACACCACGCCCACCAAAAGGGTACCCTTGTTAGTGGAAATGCAAGCCTGATAAAGGTGACCCGTACCAAACCGAACCGTACCGTACCGTACCAGTCAGTGTAAACGAGCCATATGTATGTCAGAGCAAATGAGAATCATGAGATCAAAGCAACCGACTGAAGAGCTCAGAGACAGAGTTTTGGCAAGGCACAGATCTGGCCAAGGTTACAAAAATAATACTTCTGCACTTAAGGTTCATATAAGGGAATAGTGGCCTCTATAATTCTTAAATGAAAGATGTTTGGGATGACCAGAACTCTTCCTAGAGCTGGCCATCCAGCCAAACTGAGCAATTGGGGGACAAGAGTCGAGGTAAGAGAGGTAAAGAAAAACCCAAAGATCATTGTGACTGAACTCCAGAGATGCCGTCAGGTGATGGGAGAAATTTATACTTAAAGCACATTGACCTGTCTTATTCTGCCACGTGGCTCATATAGAAATTAAAACCATTATGTTGAAATAACGACTTAATTATGTCGTTATAATGACATATGTTGTTTTTACAAGAAAAGATGCTGTTATAACGAGAAAAGATGACATTATTACGACATAGCTGATTGGGAAAAAAAATGTGTGTGGCAGCAATGCGTCATCGTATAATCCTGCCCCTTTTCGCAGCGCCGTACTAAATAATTTCACAAGCACAAACTCTAGTGTGACTGCGGCATCAAGCTGTGGCTGAAGGCAGGGGCGTAGCAACCGGGGGGGACGGGGGACACACGTCCCCCTCACTTTTTAGAAACAGGTTATTCTGTCCCCCGACTGGCCCACACGTTTTATTTGACCTAGCGGCCGCAAGTGTTCTCTGATTTGTTACTTGATTTGAGTGAACAATCACTCAGCCAATCACAGCGCGAATCTCTTGAGCGTCTGCCACGAGCTTCATTCATTCACTTTGCAGTCAAAGACAGGTATGACGCGGAAGGGAGCAACAGCTACAGCTGGGTAAATCACAGTAAATCACTAACGTTACAGAATCCTACTTTTGTTCCGTTTCGAAGTGAGAACCGTAAAGTCCCTGGTGCTGGTGTCTTGTCTGGCGCTGAGCCAGAGAAAGACAGCGGGGTTAAGTTGGTTTTGTTTTCGGTATTCCTGACACATTCAGTGACGGACGGCATTACCTAAAAAACCTCTAACCCTAAAATTATCTAAACTGTATTCCCTACAGAAAAGACAAAACTGGTTATGTTTCGCAGCTCTCTTTCTTTTTTCGCTCGATATTACGAGCACTGCTTAAGCAGTCGCAATATGCGTTTAGCCAACTCTGCTGAGAAAGACGTGTAATATTATCACAATTATGCAGCCTTTTTACGGCCTATTGCTTAATTTATGATTTAGACATGTAAATACACACAAGTACTAGTAAAACAAGAACTTTAGCGTTTGTAAAATACACAAGGAAGTCTAACAATCCATTCAAATATAATTTGCGGATGTGTTTTAATCATATCAGATACACATACTGAAAGTAACTATAAAGTTGAATCTATTCCTCTCTAAGTTCACCAACCACTTACTTGCATGTATTTGGGGAGTAATTGGTGAATTTACGTGTTGAATCCTGCGTGTTCTGCTTTTATGAATGACGCATCACCGCAAGTACACATGGCGATGTCCATCTCACGTTATACATGTAGTATCAACTTGCAATTTTGCAATTGAATTGTAGTATTTAATAATATTTTCACACAGAGTAATGCTTAATTTAAATGTGTGTGGTTCTGTTTATTTATTGTTATTATTAATATTTTGTAATTATTTTAGAATTTTGGTTAAAAGATTATTAAATAAACTTTATTGCTAATAAATCATTAATCACTTTTGAGTGACCATACAGCTGTCCCCCCCCCACTTTTAAAATGGCTGTTACGCCCCTGGCTGAAGGTAGATGTAGTTTTGCATTTCTCTTCTGTTTATTAAGTAAGCAGGTGTTCAACATCAGTGCTCAATCATCGCTTAATTAGTCCCTTCACTGTCTCATTAATTTTAAAGCTACGGTCACACTGGGCTTTGTGTGTGCGAAATTCTGTCGTGCGGTCTCACGCAGTCAAGTGATGCAATTTCGCAGGTCAGAGTTCACCAAGCTTGAACTTTGCACTGCAGCGAACTGCAAAACTTAACGCATGACCCTGCGTTTCCGGTATGACGCATTCGCGTGCATATGAATGGAAGTCTGCGTGAGACCAATCGAGGATCAAAACAGGACCTCTCTGGACAGAATTTTAAAATATGGAGCAATCGCTGGCTTTTTTTAATGTCTAATCATCTTGTTTAATCCCGTCCCTTTTCGCAGCACGGCACGACAGAATTTCGCACACACAAAGCCCAATGTGACCGCAGCCTAAACTCTGCTGCTGAATAAAGCTACGGTTACACTGGGCTTTGTGTGTGCGAAATTCTGTCATACTGCGCTACGAAAAGGGGCGGGATTAAACAAGCTTATTAGATATTTAAAAAAGTGAGATATTTTTTAAAAGTTTCTGTCCAGAGAGGTTGTGTTTTGATCCTCGATTGGTCTCACACAGTCAAGTGATGCAATTTTGCAGGTCAGAGTTCACCAAGCTTGAACTTTGCACTGCAGCGACATGCAAAACTTGACGCATGACCCTGCGTTTTCAGTCTGACGCATTCGCGTGCGTATGAATGGAAGTCTATGGGAAGAAAAGTCAAGTGTGACCGCAGCTTAACTGTTACTCAATTTAGAAAGGGACCAAATACACTCTGAACTGAGTACATTTTACTCTGAAGATTTTGCTGTGTACTTTTAGAAAATGTGACAAGTCTTCTGTAGACAAGTGACAAGAAATTCAAACAGAAGTCAGTTCACAGCAAAATCCTCAGAGTAAAGCTGCGGTCATACTTGACTTTACCTCCCATAGACTTCCATTCATATGCACGCGAATGCATCAGACCGGAAACGCAGGGTCATGCGTCAAGTTTTGCATGTCGCTGCAGTGCAAAGTTCAAGCTTGGTGAACTCTGACCTGCGAAATCGCATCACTTGACTGCGTGAGACCAATCGAGGATCAAAACATGACCTGTCTGGACAGAATTTTAAAACATGGAGCAATCGCTCACCTTTTTTATGTCTAATCATCTTGTTTAATCAGAATTTCGCACACACAAAGCCCAGTGTGACCGTTATGTTTGAAGCTGTCACCACTGAGGGGAACACCCACCCAGCACGAGACGTCATTTCGACGACTTTTTGCTGGGTGGGCAGTAGTTGCTTTACTTGGACTCTGACTTGATTTCTAATGTTAATTTTTCTTTGTTTGCCAAATAGTGTATTGTGGCAAATATTATATAAAGAGAGCAATTGTGCTCTGGATAATTGACTCTGTGGTGATTTGGTCTCTGATCAAATCAGTAAAATTGGTTTTGACCTATTAAGTTTAAATAATGTTGTATCACAAAAGGAGGAGCACTGTATCAAGAAAATGGAACTCAGCATTATCAGATCATAAAACACATTGAACATCTGAAATACTCAAAACACACAGACAAAGAGTGAGCTTATGCTTCTCAACTATGGTGAGTTTTTTCCCCTACAGTGCATGCTGGGAACTATGGATGAACGTTGTATTATTCTCTTAGCATACACTGCAGCCAAAAAAAACTAACCACTGTTGAGATGGATACACAGCAAATTAATCAGAGTTAAATTCTCGGTGTTGAAGGATTTCAGAGTAAAGTGTTGACATTTTTTAATTAGATTTTAATTAGAGTTAGAATTAATTTGATCCAGTGCGAAATCAAGAAGTTATGTATCAAACACTTGGTGGTGTTATTTCCAACATCCGGAATGCAGCCTCAGTCACTGAAGAATTTTGCAGATGCCATTTTCCATCGGAGTTTCAGAACAGCAACTGGTGAGTCAAACTACCTCAATGTTCCAAGTGGTGCTCACTGCAGGGCCACTTGGGCAGAGCTGAGCTCCAGCAAGGGGGAGCTTGAGCTCCAGCTCCTCCTCCCTTGCGCTTCTTCTACGAGTGATGTCACTGGTGGTTGGGGTTGGGGTTAGGGGTGGGGTGGGTGTACGCATTAAAACCAAGCGGCAACCTCCCGCTCTCCCTCGAGAAGCCAATATGGAAGTAACTAAAACGGCAATTCATAGACTCACCTTGGGGGGCTGGCTCCAGGAAGTCCAGGTCATTTCTGACTGCAATGGCAAATTGGCCATTTTTACAGCTGATAAAAACATGCTTTCAGCCTGGTACAAATGATGGCTTTGGTACATATAGCCATGGTTAACCTTCATGACAACTGTGAGGGGGGTGACATTTTTTATAACTCATCCGTTTTGTTTTATTAAGTTATATTAAGTCTGCATAATTAAGGGCGTGGCCACTTGAGTGACACCTAGGTCTCGCTGCTTGCTGTCTCAACACCTCAGCTGATTACGGCTAATTAGCCGATAAACTCGGCATAAACATTGCATTTTTGTGTTGGTTAATGTTTCTTTACACAGTCAGTTGCCTTTTGGGATTATATCCTACAATTATCAGATGATATGGCATGCTGTGTGCACTTGATTGTGTTCACAAACCATTCACGTGGCCTCCGTTTCCCTGGTGAGTGAAAATATATAATTATATATAATCTCTATAAATGTATTTGTTTTATTTAAGATCATTTATCATTTATAATGTTCTTTAGAGCTGTAATGCCCTCCAGGATCTGACAGATTGATTAGCTTTGGGCTCTAGACCAGTCATCTGAAGCGTTATCATACAATGTTATGACTGTATTTCATCAATAGTCTTGCATTTACTAACACAGACTATAATTGAAGTGTTTGGACGTATTTCGCGTTTTCCTCCTGTTGAAAAACGTCATAAGAACAATGCTTAGTGGCTCATTGTGTTACAACAGTGTTTTTAAAAGTCTAAACACTTTATTGATGTAGTGTACAACCAAGCACATGTGGTCAGAACACAAACGAGTCGCAGGTAATAGAGTATTAAGCGTTTCTCCCAAAGTAAAGCTGCGATCACACTGGGCTTTTCCTCCCATAGACTTCCATTCATACACACACGAATGCGTCAGACCGGAAACGCAAGGTCATGCGTTAAGTTTCGCATGTCGCTGCGGTGCAAAGTTCAAGCTTGGTGAACTCTGACCTGTGAAATCGCACTCACCTTACTTCTTACGAGTCCAATCGAGGATCAAAACAGGACCTCTCTGGACAGAAATTTAAAACATGGAGCAATCACTCGCTTTTTTAAATGTCTAATCATCTTGTTTAATTCCGCCCCTTTTCGCAGCGCCGTGTGACAGAATTTCGCACACACAAAGCCCAGTGTGACCTTAGCTTTAAGCTGCGGTCACATTTGACTTCTCTTCCCATAGACTTCCATTCATACGCACGCGAATACGTCAGACCAGAAACGCAAGGTCATGCGTTAAGTTTCGCATGTTGCTGCGGTGCAAAGTTCAAGCTTGGTGAACTCTGACCTGCAAAATCGCATCACTTGACTGCGTGAGACCAATCGAGGATCAAAACAGGACCTCTCTGGACAGAAATTTAAAACATGGAGCAATCGCTCGCTTTTTTAAATGTCTAATCATCTTGTTTAATCCCGCCCCTGTTCGCAGCGCCGCGCGAAAGAATTTCGCACACAAAAACTCTGGTGTGACCGCAGCTTAAATTTTACAGTCTATGATTAAAACCGCTTACAGGAGGAGGAGCTCAAGCTCTGGGAAATACAGTTGTAAATATATTGCAAAGTTAATTACTTTAGAATGGAGTGACAATTTTAAACTTCTGCGGTGCATTCATGGTCGTTTGTGTATCTAACGTTAACTTAACTGCATTGCTATTGACTTCTTTTCAAGAATGTTTTTTTATATGCTCACGCTACATAGTGCAAAAAAACATTAAATGTACATGTTCAGCACATTTCTGTCACGGAAAATTCCATTTTGTGCGTTGTTACCGTCTGTAAAATAAAATCGACACTTCCCCTTTAATTCGTACTAGCGCCTAAACTAGCGAGGGAATACCATAGACTGTAAAACATATGGACGTAGCATCCGTGACGTCACCCATAGGTTTCTGAACACTGCAAAAGAAGCTACAAGTAGGTGCGGCCAACCGTCGCCATTTTGTTTGCGCGTCATCGCACCCACGGCGGGATACCAAACAAGGGCAAAGAGGTGGAGAGTGAGCGGAGCTATAGACAACTGCTGGCACTTTGCTTAGACCTGGCAGACAGACTTTATTTGGGAGAAACGCTTAATACTCTATTACCTGTGACTCGTTTGTGTTCTGACCACATGTGCTTGGCTGTACACTATATCAATAAAGTGTTAAGACTTTTAAAAACACTGTAGTAATACATTGAGCCACTAAACATTGTTCTTATGATGTTTTTCTACAGGAGGAAAACGTGAATTACTTCCAAACACTTCAGATATAGTCTGTGTTAGTAAATGCAAGACTATTGATGAACTCCAGCATAACACTGAAGGATAACGCTTCAGATGACTGTTCTAGAGCCTACAGCTTATCAATCTGTCACATTCTGGAGTGCTTTACGGGTCTTAAGAAAAATATTAATGATATTGATCTTAAATGATCTTAAATATAAATGATCTTAAATAAAACAAATACATTTATAGAGATGGTATACAAGTATATAACTTTACTCACATGGGAAACGAGGCCACATGAATGGTTTGTGAGCACAATTAAGTGCACACAGCATCCCATATCATCTGATAATTGTAAGAAATAAGTTCAAAAGGCAACTGACTGTGTAAAGCCACATGAAACAACACAAAAATACAATGAATAGGCCGAGATCAGTGGCTAATCTGCCGGATTCAGCTGAGATGAAGTGACGGCGACCAGCGAGACCTAGCTGTCACTCAAGTGGCCACGCCCTTAATTATGCAAACTTAATATAACCTAATATAAAGGAAATGGATGAGTTATAAAAAAATTCACCCCCTCACAGTTGTCATGGAGGGTAATAATAGTTACATGAACCAAAATCGTTCTTTGTACCAGGCTGTAAACACCTTTTTTTCTGCTGTAAAGTTGGCCATTCTAACAGTGGGCTCAATTGCAATTGGCTCTATTATGGAGCCAGGACTAGCGGAATTTTGATGAATTGCAGTTTCAGTTACTTCCGTATTGGCTTCCCGAGGGAGAGCGGGAGGTTGCCGCTTGGGGAATACCTGGAGCTGCCTCCTCTGACCGGATATTAACGTAAAGGTCACCGCTTTGGAGAGTTTCTGAAACATATATTTGATGAGTAAATCAACATATGCTTACTTGTAAAAGACTTCCTGAGTGAAAAAAAAATTATTGTTTGTTATTCATTATATACATTAATTAGGTTATTTCAAACACCGCAGCCATTTTAAATTGTCACTCGTGGCCGTCCATGTAACGTTAGTTCACAGACTTGTGTAATAACGTACGCTTGAATAAAGCTGGAACGTTAACATTAATGTGTTTAAATGACCGCGTTTGTACTTTCTCAGATATGTATCATTAATAAGTTAGGCTAGTTCTGTATTCATGACAGGGAATATGTTCTGTAATCCTGCAGGGACAACCGCCTTAGTCAACCTTTTTTCTCCCGCATGATGTTGTGCTTAAAACTATAGGCTTAACTTTTCATGTACACAATATTTCCGTTTCGTTAAAGGCATTTAGTGTGTTGTAAATGGCCACCTGTCTGTAAAATTAATCAACTGATTCATACTTTAGCAGCCTAAGATAAAGAAGTCCCTGCCCTGGTAATAATAACGTTACCACAACCAATTTCCCCTCGCTTTGGAGAGTTGCTGAAGCATGTATGGTAAGAAAATCAACTCATATTTATTATAAAGTTAACCTTTTTGCCCAGAAATAGTTATGTGTGATTTGTAGTTCAATTATTCAAATACTGCAGTAGTTGTGAATTTTGGCGGATCATTTGTGGTTGCTTAGTAATTGAATACAATTTCATATTGACAGTTATTAACATTATTTTAATAACTAAATGCATGTGTGTGTGTGTGTGTGTGTGTGTGTGTGTGTGTGTGTGTGTGTGTGTGTGTGTGTGTGTGTGTGTGTGTGTGTGTGTGTGTGTGTGTGTGTGTGTGTGCGCGCGCGTGTGTGTGTTCAAAAATTTACACTTTATTCTGTATTTTAATACCAAAACTAGCAAGGGAAGCCCCCTTCATCTGCCTTTGCAATACCTCCTGATAATATTGCATTTTATGGAATACATATCACCATGTAATGTTTATTTATCTTATATAAATTAATATATTAATGGCTCATTTGTTGCCTTTGTATAGTTAGCTAACAAATGCATCTAAACACCGTGAAATTGCTTGTCATTTTGTTAAAACTTGTAATATTATTTACAGGTTTGATTCGTAGAATTATTATCAAGAATCAACACAAAGATATGTGAAGATACATGAGGCACGCTTTGTGATGTTCATCGCTAAAGCTAGGTTTTTTTTTGTTTGTTGTTTTTTTTTTTTAAGGTTATGCGTATGTGTTAGAGACTAATGTGTTGTTTTTTTACAGCCACAGTTCTCCATACAATAATACAAGACCCTGACTGTGATGATGGCTGAGTAGAGACTAATTGAGATGGTGTATTTCCAGAGTTGGTGGAATGACCAAGCATACCTTCTTGGTCATTTGTGCTGATAATAATGAAGGTATATCATGGAAGAGAATAATATAAGTTTGATAAAGTTCTGGATTTGTTTCACAATAAGCTGAAAGGGTATTTAAGCATTAGAGAATAACAAATGACATGAAGGTGATAAGTTTTGTATTGTTGGTAAACTGTTACTTAAATAATGTTCTGCTCTTTGCTTTGCACTTTCCCCCTTCTGCGTATCCTAATATTTTAGACTCCATTTGGACCTTTCTAGCAGTCTAGCAGATGTTTCAGGTGGCATCAATACTGGATCTGAAAGGGCCTAACAAGTTGAATCTGGTAAAAAAAACACACACACACTGGTTGCAAAAAATATATAAAATGTGAATGAACAGTTTCCGTATTTCATAATTCATGTTTTGTTTATTCACTGTTATTAATTGTGTACAAATTGGAGCATTGATCTCCGCCTGGTCAATTATTGATGTTGAAACTTTTATTTGACTTGTTTGTGTAGTTTTAAATCTAATATTGTATAAGAAATAATATAGAGGGAAGTCCATAAACAGACAGAAAATGTTCATGCAGTTTGTTACAAAGTTTTTGTACCAAAAGGTACACCACCAACCCAGACAATATACAGTTTCCCTTCAGACTATTAAAAATGTCATTAAAAGTAACTTTTTAAAGTCAATAATTGTTGGAGAAAAGATAATCACAGTATGGAATGTAACAGAAATCACAAAATACAGAAAACTGTTAGCTTGTGGATATTTTTTACACTGTGGCCAATATTTGTGGGAAGTCAGCGTCACCAAATGATATAAAAGATTTTAAGCTCCTCTAAATTTTGCTCCAAATGTTGTGTTAAATTGAGGATTCTGGAGAGACAGCTGCCTGTTTTTTTTCTGTTTTAGGTTATATATTTCTTTTAATTGATTGATTAAATTATGACATACCTAGTTAACCTAATTGTTTTTAGAGATTCCCACAGTGATATGTTTTTTCTACTTCTACATATCATGTCACCTCAACCAGCTGGGAGAGTTAAGTTGTGGATCATCATGTAGATTTTCAAAAGGTGAGTTTAGATTTCTTGAGTATGTTATATTTACTTCCTCTGAATGTGTTCTTTTAAATATATCATAGAATTTGATTGCAATTTGTTTTCAAACATTTTTCTCAGTCATGATGGAGTTTTGAAGAGTTCTTAGATGAGCGTCAGCTACCCTATATCCTTGCATCAGGAACCACCAGACGAGCGATCAGCAGCTACTACATCGTCATGCTGTGACTACTACTACTACAAAGGTCATCCTGTGGCTGGGAAGCATATCATTCACAGGACATGCTTGATGAGATTTCCTAGGTCCAGTTTGTTTTCATACAAGTTTCAGCATTTATACCTTCATTCAGACTGCTGTCTTTGATACTGATGACCAAGGAAACACCAGAAGTGAAAGATTTGTTGAAACTTCTTTTGAGTTTAAAATGTAATTTCAGAAGAAAACTATGAGTGATACTATATTGAACTTTCAAATTGCGCCGATGAAACAATAAGTTCAATTTTCAAAACCTCTGTAGATTTGCCAGCTGTCTATGTGTGGACCAAAGCACTGGAACAGCCTTTTCGAACACTGGTCATACACATTTAGTTGATACTGACTGTTCTAATAAAAATGATAAAGCATATTTGGCATATTGTTGCATTTTAAAAACTAAATGAATTGTTGAACGATTTCAAATAAAATGTGTTTTTTTGCAATTTACAATCTTTTTTTATCTTATTTACACTCGAGAGTTGAATAAAATAACAATATATTGTAGTAAAAAAAATCACACCGAACATCAACATAAAATTTATTTTACACCGGGCGGTGTTAAATATAGTAACATTTTTAACTCTGCCCAGATTTAAAATTAACTCTATTGTCAGTGTCAATGTGCCAACACTTGAAAGTGTAGATCTAATTCTTTTGGGAGTGGACACCATGAGACACTTTTAAAGTGTTGAAATTAACTACCATAGAGTTGTTTTGGGTTCCCATATTTTGCTGTGTACACTGATTATTGATGTCTGTGTCTCAGAAGTGATTCAGATGCTCAATGTGTTTTACAAAAATGTATAAAACCACAGCTCAGGTCCATTTTCTTGAAGAAAAAAAACACAGAATTTTGTCTCATATTATAAACCACAATTTAAACATAATTCATATCGTTTCTTATCAAGAGTAAGAATCAATAAAGGTAAACGATCATTCGACTTGATCAGCAAGAAAAGTCAACATTAAAAATCGAGGCAAAGAGCCCAAGTAAATCAACCACTTTTCCCCATGATGGAACATCTGACAGAAATAAAGTCAAACAGCTAAGCACTGAGCTAAGCTGCTGCTGCTTCTCTTCTGTTTCTGCTTATTAACAGCAGGTGTTTGTCATCAGTGCTCAATCATCACGTAATTAACCCCCTCACTGTCTCACTAACTTTAACTCTGCTGCTGAGTAAATTTTGCTCAATTTATAGAGGGACCAAATATTCTCTGAACAAGAGTAAATTTTACTCTGAGGGTTTTGCTGTTGTAGATGTGTTTCTTTTCAACGATTCTGCTTGTTAAGAGCAGGTGTTAATTATTGGTGTTGGTTTCTCAACAACACTCATTTATTATTTAATTATCTCATTACCTTAATTATACTTCTGTCTTCTTGAAACTGCTGAAATTCAGTGAAGGTCTGCTATCTGGGAATATTTTGCTCTTCATTTTCTGAAAGAAGAGTTTTCAAACCCTGCTGTAATTTGTCAAAAGAAGGTACTGCCAAGTGGGAGGACTTGAACACTGTATTAGATGGCGTACAATATCCAAGAAATAGAATCAAGGGGGATAATGAGAAAGTGGAAATGTCCTTGAAATATTTTTTGCTATTCCTAGTCCTATTCATTATTTGCATGTTGGGATGTCTGCTGTTTTAAGAGTGCCAATTGTACATTATTGCACATGCTCACAACCTTTCATTTACATTTATCAATCCGACCTGTCAAATTATTTTAACATGTATACAGCAGAATAACACACTAGTTTAGTTAAAAGGAACATAAATGTGTTCAACTGATCTGGGGTCATGTCCACTTTACTGATTACAGATTTTATAAACATATGCAGTAGATATATATACAGTTGAAGTCAGAATTATTAGACCCCCTGTTTATTTTTTCCCCAATTTCTGTTTAACAGAGAGCAGATTTTCTTCAACACATTTCTAAACATAATAGTTTTAATAGCTCATTTCTAATAATTGATTTATTTTATCTTTGCCATGATGACAGTAAATAATATTTTACTAGATATTTTTCAAGACACTTCTTTACAGCTTAAAGTGACATTTAAAGGCTTTACTAGGTTAATTAGGTTAACTAGGCAGGTTAGGGTAATTAGGCTAGTTATAGTATAATGATGGTTTATTCTGTAGAAAAAAAATAGTTTAAAGGGGCTAATAATTTTGACCTTAAAATGATTTTTAAAAATATATATTTTTAAACTTTTATTTTAGCGAAATAAAACAAATAAGACTTTCTCCGGAAGAGAAAATATTATCAGACATACTGTGAAAATGTCCTTGCTCTGTTAAACATCATTTGGAAAATATATAAAATAGAAAAAAAAAATCAAACGGGGGCTAATTATTCTGACTTCATCTGTATGTATATATATATATATATATATATATATATATATATATATATATATATATATATATATATATATATATATTATCAATATTGGTTTTCTGTAAACAAGTTAGTCAAAAAGATTATTACGTGTGTAATGATGACTACATTTCATAACTAGCTTTTTTTTAGCCAATTTAAAAAATGTATTTTGCATTGCAATGTCAGTGCTGTTGAAAGTGAGTGTATTAAATTAAGAACTGACCATTGTATTGTGTATACAAAGTCAGGTAAAGTCAAGTCAAGCCTATTCTTATTACCTAAATTTATACAGATTTTTAAAAATTACTTGTCGAAAAACAGTACCAAAATATTTTACTTTACACTTTAATTTTATGATTGAATGATTGTATGAAAGTAAACATTCACAACCATTTTAAAAGCATAACAGCAACAGCTTTGAATCAACAATTAACAGTATTTCACAAATTAGTAAACGTAAACGTAAAAAAAATAAAACACCAATAATAATTTAATAAATAGTTATAATAATAATAATAAATGTACTTACCTTTAGCACCAGCCGAGAGAATAATAGTTAGGACAAGAGTGGTTATGTATAGCTCCATCTTGTTAAATGAGTGTCAAACAAACATCAAAGAAATGTGTTTCTAAAGTGAAAAAAGCTGATGTTATTATCACCTGTTAGGGCATTTGCATCATCCACTGAGAGTTTGACACACACCGTGACACTGTTGTATCCAAGCAGAATGTAAGTTGTTCCTCTTTCATCCCTGAAAGCTTATAGTCACTATAACAGATTGTTGTGTGTATTACGTAACTTTACAAAATTCTCAAAATTATAATATGTTGTGTTTTGCAAATATTAGAAGGTGAATGAACCAAGTCAAACAGAAAGATCATATGTGCAATGGCATATGGCATGGTCAACATTGAATGGGGATTTGTTGATGCTGTGTTGCACAAAGATTAAAAACATTATCTAAAATTTAAGTTATTTATTCGAACTTCCATATTAACTTTTTCTGTCTGATCTTGTTGGTGATGTTAAGTATATGTTCTTGATTTTCACTGTTTATTTACACTCTCACTATTATTCTGTTCTTATTAGACTGCAAGGCCCTATAAGAGGGGGTCTTAAATTATTCAGAACTATGTCACAGTTTCCTATAACAAAAAAAAAAAAACTTTTACACTCTGCTGACTAAAACATGAATAAAAAGTTTTTAGCAAAGATCATTCAAGTTTTATCCGCTCAGGGATAAACACTTGGAGGTCACCGAGTACCTATTCTTCAGGTATATAAATATTTTTACAAAAATATGTGTAATATTTTATTAACAAGGGCTGTGCATGTATTTTAAAAAAAGTAAAACACAAATATTCCTCAAATGCTTTATATATTGTAGACATAAACAAATTTAGTTAGTAATAATCCTGTTGTGGAAGATGTTCAATCATCCTCTGCTGTGATCTTGAAAGATTTGATGTGTTTTATTTCTATAGATTTCATACTTTGAACAGTTGGAAACTAGAATGAATTGTGCAAAAGTAATTCATTAAAAGTCACTGTTTAAAATGCAGTTGTAGTTTCTAGTTGATATGTGATTAAAGTCACTAAATGGTTGATTGTGCTGTATTTATTTATTTAAGTAATATTTAATATAGTTTTATATAGTTATGCCGTTGTAGTTATTATTTAAGGAATATATTTACATGTTATAGAACTTCAGGATATACTATAAAAGCAGGAAACTACTTAGCAACACTTGACACTTGTATGTGTAGTCACTGATTGGCCAGTCAAAAATCTGTATTCGTAAACAAAAAGCGCTAACACTGTTTTGCTGGCATTTAGTGTGAGCGAAAATGTTGCAGCTAAAGTACTTGACATGTCTCATGTTGACAGTGTCTTTATTTACTGGAGCAGAAAGTGGTAAGTAAAATTAGAGGTAATGAGATGATGTAATTAAAGATAAAGAATAATATTATTTGAATTATACTACTGCAACGTTTTATTGATGAGCCTGTGGTCATGAGATTTATATTGTACCTAAAAATGTAAAAACTGAAAAAATAAATACTGCAATTTGTTTCTGCATTATATTTCTTCTGTTCATTTCATGACATATTAATCTGACAAGTTTGTTCTACGTTTTATTCTTTTTCAGCTAATGTGTATTATACATACCGTTGGTGCAGATGCATCTACAGCTCCCCTGATCTCAGTGATATGTTGTATATTGATAGCTATTATTTCAATAAATATCTGTTCACACAGTTCAACAGTACTCTTGGGAGATTTGTGGGGTTTAGTGAGTATGGAATAAGAAATGCAGAGTACTGGAACAATGGAACCTTTGTGGAGCAAGAGAGAAATGACGTGGAGAGAGTCTGCAAACATAATGCTCAAAACAGGGACTCAGCTGTCATTAGCAAATCAGGTAAGCGGCTGTATAATAATTTCCTATATTTACCATTACACCTGTGACTTTTGTTTTTTTAGCTTTTAGATTATTGTCATGTTCATAAAGTAAAATTATTTAAATGTTTACAATTTGTCATGAACTGTAAGCATAAATTGACACAAATGATTCAGTGAAACCAAAGGTTAAGCTCAGCTCAGTGACACGGGCCGGTGGCAGACATCCAGCTGTGCTGATGTGCAGTGCATATGACTTCTATCCTCCACACATCAAAATATCCTGGCTGAGAGATGGTAAAGCAGTGACCTCAGATGTGACCTCCACTGAGGAGATGGCTGATGGTGACTGGTATTACCAGATCCACTCTGAGCTAGAGTACAGTCCGAAATCTGGAGAAAAGATCTCTTGTGCAGTGGAGCATGCCAGCTCAACTAAGCCCATCATCTATGACTGGGGTATGATTAAATAATGTTATCATGTTAGAATTACTTGCAAAGTCCTCTTACACTCTCACATACAGCTATTAAATATGGTAATAATGCAAAGTGATGTGTGCACCCTACAGATCCATCTTTTTCCGAGTCTGAGAAAAACAAACTTGCCATTGGAGCCTCTGGTCTTGTGCTGGGAATCGTCTTAGCAGCTGCTGGGCTAATTTACTACAAGAGGAAGTCAACAGGTCAGTGCAAATAAAAATAAACAAATCTAGAAAGACATTAATCTGGGTACAATCATTAAACATTTGATTAATTTGTCTATTGTTTATTTGTTTATTTATTTTGACAGGGAGGATCCTGGTACCTCACTAGTATTATTGATGAATTATTAAAATGTTTCATTACATTTTAATAATTCAGCCTCAGCTCAGCTGCCAAACTTTTTCCTCATACTGACTCCAAACAACTCATTCCTGTAGAATTTTCATAATTTGTGCGATTTCTATTGATTTTTGTTTATGAAAAAATAAAATAAAACATCTGCACTATTGCATCAAATCATAGTTTTTGTGAATATATGAAGAATAACATTATATTTGAGTATCTTATACAATGTGATGTAAATGATGTCTAAAAATAGAAATAAAATACTGATCTTACTGAGTTATCTTGTATTTGTACACAACATTGAGGAGCTAAGAAGTTAATGTTGAAATTAAAACATAAGATTTAAGAAATGTATTACTATATGTTGAATAAAGTATACAACATCGTTGTCTTGTGTTTTACTCTTATTTCTTTATCTGAAATTGGTTAATGATTTAATCTGATTAAACTTCTGTTGATGAAGCCGTCACCTGTGTCCCTTAAAGGCCTCAAATAAAGCTTTTATTTTTTATTACCTCCATAATGCAAGAACATTTTCTTGATTTTCTTCTTGTACACAATCCAGGGCTGTAGGTGGTTATAAATTAACAAAGGTGATTAGTTGATAATCTTTAATCCTTTACTTGTTGAAATAATTTGTAACAATTAACAAATAAACCACTAAAACATGCAAAATTGTATTATTAACATAAATTATGACAGCAATTAAGTTTTTGAGTGAATCATTATGAATCAATAACACTGACATTTTATTTAATTTTTTTTTATTTATTTTATAATGTAAAAAAATAACAGAGTTGACATGATGAAAGTATTAGCATTTAAAGGTGCCATATAGTGCCTTGATTCAATAAGTTAAAGTTCTTTGATATTTTGTGTTTCTCTTCAGTGATTCCAGCCTGATCTCATGAGAAAACGTAAGTATTTTACGTTTTGTCAGTTTAGTGGCTAATTCGTATGAATTCATACGAGTTCAGTCATACAAAATTGTACGATTTTAAAAAGGAGGTGTGGCACCTAACCCCACCCCTAAACCCAACCGTCATTGGGGGATGAGCAAATCGTACTTAATTGTACGAATTAGATCGTACAAATTCATATGAATTAGCCACTAAAGCAAAAAGTTATGAATTGCCGTGAGATTGCGTTGGTGATTCTGCTTGTTATCAGCGGGTGTTCGTCATCAATTGTCAATAGCACTCAATCAATCACTTCATGCCTCTAATTTCTTGAATGTATATAATTGAAAAGGGCTGAAAACATAAACTCTGACAGTAAAAACTGACTCTTGATTCAAAGATAATTCAATGAAGGTTTTACTTCTGGGATGTGAGTTGGTCTCTAACAATTAGCCTCAGAAGGAGGGAAATTCTCTAGTACAGAAACACACTGTAAAAAATGTCTGAATTCAGACACTGATGAACACCTGCTGTTAACAAGCACAATCACTAAAGGAATAAGAAATTGAAGAAAGAAATAAAAATCGACAGCCTCACACCAAACCAACTGAATTAAATAACCACATTAGAAGCTTCACTGATTACAGTTTGACTTTAATTCTCTGCAAAAATATTTGATAATTAAGAGGTTTATATTTTGGCACAAGAGATACTATTTACACTAAGTTCAAATAGCAGCAGATGCTATTTACACAATATAGCAACAAAAAGTATGGTACATGCTATTTGCACTCAGTGCTTATAGAAAGTATATGCCATTTACACCTTTAGTGTTTATAGAAGGTAGACGCTATAGCAGTGTTACTAAAAGTATGATGCTATTTACTCTAAAAATTAAGCATACACTGTTTACACTAAGACTTGCTAAATAAACTAAATTTTAATAATTTGTTTATGCTATTTAAAGTTAAAAGATGTTTTTTACACTACATATTAATAAACAGTAAATTCTGTTTACAGTACACTTAAGTCTTAATAGATGGTAGATTCTATTTACACTAAGTATTAGCAGTATATGCTATTTAAACAATGTTATCAGAAGGTTCATGTATGATATTTATACTGTATTAATAAAAGAGATATATTTACACTATGAGCTGAAAGAAGGTACAACTAAATGTTGCACTACAGCTATTTAATAAACAAAATATACTAATAAGTGAAAAAAGTGCAGGATCAATTACTGTAGTATAATTTTCAATCTTTAAGACATCTATAGATAAAACAATGTTAGGATTATGTGATTTGTTAATGTTTGTATAGAAACATATAAATTAAAACTATATAGAAATAGACATGACACATTTTAAATACACAATTTATTTATTTTTGTCATTCTTGCCATGAAAAGCATCATCATCTGCTACAAGGCCTCATTCTGGAAAACAGTCAAAAAACAAACAAAAACAATAACAAACATATGAATGCTAACGTGTAGTTGTCTCTATAAATTAGGCTAAAACAACATTAACATGAAAAAAAAAAAAACTCACCTTTATGCACTTTCCAATCTTCGTTTGTGTTTAATGTATTTTAACACATCTATGTCTTTTTGCAGGGTGAATTCATTTATTTTTTTCTGCAGCAAGTGCTCTGCATTCTGGGAAAAAAACAATGGATTTATTTAATTAGTTGTCTCTACATAATAAAGTTGCATCCAAACTACCAACAACACTAGAACATGTTCCTGCTCCTGTTTCAGTGGAGAGATAGGAATTTCCAACAACACAAGCAACTGTGATCTTTGGTGACAAGATGAAGCTTGCCTAATGATGTGACAAGTTGCAAAAATGTTTGTACACTAGTACTACAATAGATTATACAACAACATAAATGGAACGTTACTTTAACAAGAAAACGGTCAAAATATATTATCAAGTTGTATAAAATAAATATATAATAAAGTTTTACCATCAATGTACAGGTTCATCTCAACGAATTACAATGTCATCAAAAACGTGGTAATAATTGTAATTTCAGTAATTCAATTAAATAAGTAAAACTTATATATAGATTCATTACACATAGACTGATATATTTCTGTTTACTTTTTATTTTAATGATTGTGGCTTACAGCCAATGAAATCTCAGAAAACTGCAATATTACTTAAGCCCAATAAAATAAATAAAAGGATTTAAAAAGAAATATTGGACTATGAATATGTACAGCACTCAATACTTGTTCAGGGTCAATACTTGTTACGGTTGGGGCACTACTGATGAAGCCCAGGTTTCGCTAATAGCAGCCATCAGCTCTTCTGTGTTGTTGAATTTGGTGTCTCATATCTTCTTCTTCACAATGCACAACAGTTTCTTTCATAAGAGCTTTTAAGGTAAGCTTGCATACAGGGAAAAACATACTTAAAACACATACTTTTTGCAGTGTGAACAGGTGCCAAGCCATCAAAATTAGCATCTCCATAAAGTTTCCAGTTTTCCAGCAGAACTTGGACACCTGTCCACATGAGTAGGGTGAAGCTGCAGGCCCTGAGACTCAATTGAACACTCAGACCTGCACTTCCAGATCTATCGTTTTCTCAGACAGTGCCACCTGCTGTTGGGTAAAGCAGCAGGTCCAGAGACGTAACTGCACTCTCAGACAAAACCTTTCTAGCAAGTAGCAACATCGGACACATTGATTGTATTAAAGTAATTCCTGAAAATTACCAGGTTTTATGGCATAAATCAATGAGGCATCTTATTACAACAAAAAATAATTATTTCAGTGTTTGATTTGATCAAATTTGTGTAAAAAGGTAACATTATTTTATGATATTTACAGCTTGCTCTTATTTTATGTATTATACACTATTCTAGCAAAGTTTTCTGGCAAAAAAAAAAAACTTTAAAGTAAAAATGTTTAAAAAATGTATTGTAATGAACCTTATTGACTTTATTCAGAACAGGGGCTAATTAAATGCGGGTATCAGGGCGAGAGATATAGACATCAAAGGCTACACGTGATTTACTACAACAACGTTTCGAATAGCACCCAACACCTCAATCTATACTGCACACAAAATGAAGGCGCATCCCCTATAATCATATCTCCCCCTCACTTTCCTCCCGCACTAATCAACTCTCACACACATAACAATCAGACTCAACATACAACAGGCATAAACACAAATAAAGATTTAAAAAGACTTCCCTCCACACAGCCTTTGAGACCCAGCCAAGGAGAAAGGCACCAGCATCATCACACAGAGTATAGGAAAGAGCACACTCCCAATCACACAGGCCCGCTGTACACTTATTTCATGCGGCCGTCATTTTAAAGAACCAAAGCAAGGCTGCGGTGGGAAGAAACCCGGAAGTATAGGTCCAGCACTGTCAACATTGCAGCAACATGCTGTGGACTACAAACCTCCAGCTGTAGCCGAGATTTCAATATGCAGAAATGGTGTAAACATCACTTTAATATCATTCAGTAAGTTTAATTTAAACAATTAAAAGCATATTAGCATCAAACAACATCACAATATCAATAAAGTGTCCTCCAGTTCATAGCACTAGTTTAAACACTGTGCTATCTTCAGCCTGTGTAACCCGGTGAGCGATAAAACACTCCAGTCCTCTGTAGCACACTTTCATGTTGTCTGTAATAGTGTTGCCCCAGTACTGAAGTTTTAAAAATGTCTATTTCCAGCTAACATTCAAGTGCCGCTGAGCGCGTTCATAAACAGTGCTGATTTACCATAGTATTCACCATTGCTCATCAGTTTACCGTTCTTCACCCAGTGCAAACACAGATACACGGACACTGGAGAGCGAAGCAGCCATGAAGATCAGTCGAGTAGATTGCTCGTCTGTGTTTGTACTCTGTATACAGCGGAGGGTGAACTGATGACCTTCTCGGCCAATCACAGACATTTCTGTTGAGAACGTGAACACAAATGGCAAATCAGCGCTGTTATAAGAAAGCCATCAACAGTGCCATAAATGTTAGCGGGAAAGTGATATCAATGGTGTACTGATGGTCTGAAAGTGACGTGCTCTCCACAGCCAAAATTCGTTGCAACTGGACGGCACAAATGCACAACATGTCCTAAAAATGCATTAATATACATTTGTATACAAGTGTACCTGTCTACAATTTTATGTACATGTAGTTCAATATATACCCAGTCGTGATTAGGTCCACAATTGCGTCATTTACATGTGCATTTATAGTCCATCATTACCCTTGCTGAAATTATGAAATATTCAAAAGTATTGCACTTACATCTGGGTGTATAATGCAGTAATTAATATATATGTCTGTCCCAAGTGGGTTTTAAGATGTCGTGGACAGACTTTAGGCATCTAAACTCCCTAAAAAAGATTGATCTTTATGTAATACAGAAATCACTTTTATTTACATCTTGTCAACTGACCAATTACATTTATAAAGTGCTCTGTGTGGTTAAGTGATTGTGGTTAAGTGATTGAAGTCACTGTTTCTAAAACCATAATGCAATTTTATTTCTATTTTTGCACCAAATGCTAACAAATCTCGCGATATGACTAAAGTAATCTCGTGAGATTCTAGAGCGCAGTTTTCAAATTTCTTCCTGGTTTGTCCAGCATCAGGAGAACATGAGGACGCAGCGAAAAGTTGGACAATTATTACAAATCTTCTACCGTGTAAGTACAGTTTGCATTAGTTTGTTAATATTGAGTTTTACACGAAGGAACTGAAACAAATGATGCACATTGTCAGCAGCAATGTGGAGTTGTACCTTTCTCACTGTAGTTTTGTTTGTCTATGTAGAATTGTCTCCAGTGCAAATGATGCTTTGTCATCCCACTCCCTGAAGACACGTCAGTGTAGGTGAGAAATTTGTTGAATGTTTAAAAGTGTATTTCAGTCAGTTTAATTCCAGATACGGTCCTCAAATAGCCGGGATTACAACTGGCTGGTCCCTCCTCCCTCAGTAAGCGCGATCACATTCCTAATTATAAAAAAATATATGCAATTATTAAAAGAATATGCAAAATTGTATTTTTAAACCAAGTTTAAAAATTAGATGATGAATTTTATGGCAGTATAATGTGTTAGACGGAAGTTATTGACAGCTTTTGTAGTATTGGTTTTCGCGTTTTGCTCTTTGTAGATGATCCCTAAGGATCGGTCTCTTCTTCGCAGCCTGCGCATAGAGATCAATATACTATGTCCAGCGCGTAGGAAAGCTCATTTTTAGGAAAATAAAATTGTAGGTGATTGTATACATTGCAACGGTTGAAAAGAGGTGCTATTTGTGTAGGAACAATGTTTCGGTCATGAGTTATTGATCTGGAAAATGCAAATCTGATACTAACTTTGCTGTACTCTTACAGAACTGCTAAGGGGAGATCTGACCAGCCAGTTGTAATCTCGGCTATTTGAGCACCGTATCTGGAATTAAACTGACTAATATACACAATTTGTAATAGAAAGGGTTCAGAAGAGTATTTTCATGAGGATAAATCAATGTATAAAGCTGCAGAGAAAGTTCAAGCGAACGCGGAGCTCCCTGTCTGCTGGCATGATTAACGTTGGTAACCCACCAGTCTGTTTACGGGTCGTTTGAAGACCTTATTTGGGATACATTTACTGGAAATATCACTGATGTAATGCAGTAGACTGTAAGGAATAAAAAATATTATACATAAAATTTTGATTATGCTCTTATCGAGAGTGCAAAGAGAAGCGTCAATCTCGGAGCGCGAATGCGCTGGTGAAGCTGGGGGAGAGGTGACCAGCCAGTGGTAATCTCGGCTATTTGAGGACCATATCTGGAATTAAGCTGAATAATATACACAATTTGTAATAGAAAAGGTTCAGAAGATTTTATTCGTGATAGGAAATCAATGTATAAAGCTGCAGAGACAGTTAAAGCAAACGCGGTAAACTCTGAAGGGGGATTTTCAGAGAAATTGAAAGCAACCGAAGGAAACTCAGACCTTTCAATATTTTCTAGACTTGAGGACACTCTATTTGTAATAAACATTCTGAAAATGTCCCATTATGAAGAATAAATCTGTAAAAGTGTTCGTATTGTTTATTGTTAAAAACATTTGATGGAATGAAAGCTCATATGACCTGCCAGTTGCCAACTGCACCTGACCTACCAGTCAGTTGCTAACTGCCACCAACCAGTCACTGGTAGGACACCTGACCCACCAACCAGTTGCTAACTGCCACCAACCAGTCACTGGTAGGACACCTGACCCACCACCAGCCAGTTGTTAATGGCCACCAAGCAGCCACTGATAGGACACCTGACCCACCAACCAGGCACTGGTTGGTCACGTGACCCACCTGCTAGTTGTCAAATGCCGGGTTAGATGCGGCTGCCACTGGCAGGTCAGGCTACCCGACAGTTGGACACTGGCGGCTGCCACCAGCCAGTGACAGGTCATGTGACCAGCCACTGGCAGCTCCAGCCAGCCAGTTGAAGATTGAACCCCTACTGTGAAAATGTCGAGAGCATAAACGGAGATATGCCAGCAAAAGATATATTTTGCGTCTCAATGCAGCAGGCCATGGCACTCGATGCACCACTACAGTCTGTCAATATCCTTTCTTCTGAGTGGGAAATTTAACATATCTGTTGTCGTGATAATTTGTTTACCTTTTCGATCGCGTGATTTGCAACACAAATGGCGGCTATGTCCCATAATGCAATTCGGTGTTTACGAGGGTGAGGTCACCTGACAAAGACCGATTTTAAAGAAATGTGTCTGTTTCCCACTTCCGGAAAGGCCGCTTTTTTTCTAACATCCCGGTGACGTCAGATTGGGCACTTATTTGAAAGGCGCGCACTGTTTACAGTGAGGAAGAGTAGCATATCGCAGAAACGGTTTTTAGTTTTGGTGTAATTTATCATCATCGTGATATACAAGTGCGTTTATTGGAACTGCACAAACTCCAGCCTGTCAGCATATCAAGTCCACAAGTTTCCTGTTGCTATTTTGGTTCGTGAAATGGGATGAATCCGATAAAACTAAAAGCTGACGCGAAAACGGCAAAAAACACTCCTGGATCAGTCGGAGATGCAGCTCGATGAAAAGGAGAACTGTACACTGTAGGACAACTCGTTTTTCTTTTATGTTTGTCAACTTTAAAGTTAGTAAGCATGATTATTTGAGTAATTTAAAGCAACGTGATGTGTTTACGTTGGAGTAACCTATAACACTGCTGCTAGCTCAATGAATGAATGTGCTAATATAAAACCTACTTTACCTCTATCTATCGTTCATCGGGTAAATAATTGTAACGAACCGAAGAAACCAGGAAGTATTTAACAGTTCAACTCGTCTTTTTAATCAACTTTTGCACGTTCAGACAGAGTAATCCATGTGTTCGCTCCAAACCCACACAGTCACTCACACAAAATTAGCATACCTGTCTCATCCAATGGGAAAACCCCTCCCTCCCTCTCGAGTACGCAGACTCGCTTTTTCCCCAAATCTAATCCCTTACAACCCCGCATTGCAAATACAGATTCACCCCAAAATGAACACAGAACTGTCTTAAACCTTTTGTAACATGCTACACTGCCCCCCCATCACAAAGTTACTCGACCTCGAGGGAACAAACATAGTCCTGGAGATGCCTTGGTGGTCTCTTGAATCTCTGAAGCCGAGGTGAGCCCATGTCTGCAACAGGACTACCGGAATTTGAACTTTGTAGCTCTGGAACTGGTGTAGTTTCACGGGGAACATCTAACGGATCAAAACTGCCCAGCCCGTGTCCTGCCTCATTCTCCAGAGCAGGCATAACTGCAGGGGAGGCCAGCACTGTAGCTACTGAGGCATTCCCTCTGTATGGAGCCAGTCTATCCCTGTGCACCGCTACTTTCCTGCCCCTTGGTGGCAACTGAACACGGTAAACGACTTCCCAATTCTCTCCAGTACGTTGCAAGGCCCCACCCACTTTGCGTTCAGTTTAGGGCACCTGCCCTTCTTCCTTTGTGGGCTGTACACCCACACCCTCTCCCCCTCTGTAAAGTGTCGTCCTTTGGTTTTCAAATCATAATTTTGCTTCTGTCGAGTCCCTGCTTTCAGCAACTGTTGCTTTGCAAAACTATGAGCAGTTTCCAAAGAGGCCTGGAGCCTACTTGCATACTCAGGGCCCGGAGGTACAGCAGGTGCATCCGGAGGCCTTCCATAAGCCATTTCCCCATGCGTTCTGATTTCTCTGCCCAACATTAAAAGGGCAGGGGTGCATGAGGTTGAGTCTTGCACAGCTGATAGGCATGCCATTAAAATAAATGGCAAGTGCTTGTCCCAATCTCGCTGATTTGTTTCAGTCCCAATGGCTAGTTGTTCTGCCAGTGTCCTGTTAAATCTTTCAACAAGACCGTCACTTTGTGGGGTAAAGGGGTAGTCCGGGTCTTGTGGATCCCCAGTTTTTTACACATAGCTGCAAATACATGTGATTCAAAGTTTCGGCGTTGGTCACTGTGGATGGACTCAGGGATCCCAAAACGGCAAAACTTCCCATCCACTAATGCATCTACCACTGTTTCAGCTTCTTGATCACCAGTAAAAGCCTTGCTTCACGCGGTTAAGTGTTTTTGAGACACCAAAGTGTCCAGGCCCCACTGTACCATGCGAAGCCCTAATAACCTCCTCGCGCAACACTTTTGGTACTACCACCTGCCACCTTTCATCCCCAGTGGTGGGGTCTTTCCACCCTCTCTCCAACACCCCATCCCGCAGACGCAAGTTTTTAAATTTGGCCCAAAAAGTTTTTGTGGACAGTGACAAAACGGCCACTTCCTCCCACGGTGGTCGTTGTTGGGCTTGGACCCACTGGATTACGGGCTGCAGGTCTACATCTTCCTCTTGCTGCCGCTTCCAGTCCTCTATGCCCACAGCCTCCATTGCTGCACACACCCGTGTACCCCCACACTTACAATCCGCCGAATTCTCCCCCACATCAATGTTCCCCAGCTCTCTGTCCCTGGCTTCCTTCTTGTCGCAGTAGCGACACCCAGCTATGGCACATGGCCGGCGAGACAGAGCATCTGCGTTTGCATGGCTCAGCCCTGCACGGTGAACTACCTTTGTGTTGTACGCCTGAAGTTCTTCAATCCAGCGTGCCAGTTGGCCTTCTGGCTCTTTAAATGACATAAGCCACTGGAGAGCAGAATGGTCAGTGCGCACGGTGAAATGTAACCCTCACAGGTAATACTTAAAGTGTCGCACAGCAAAAAGCATTGCAACAAGTTCCCGCCTGGTGACACAGTACCTGCGTTCAGCCTTACTGAATGCTTTGCTGTAGTAGGCAATGACTTGCTCTCCACCAGCCCCCACCTGAGAGAGAACTGCTCCCATACCCACATTGCTGGCATCTGTGTCTAAAATGAAGGGGAGTGCTGGATCAGGGGGGGCCAATGTGGGGGCCGAGACAAGAGCCTGCTTCAGAGCAGCAAAGGAATCCTGACACTCCTCCGTCCACCTAAAGGACTTATCCTTCTTCAGTAGGCGGAAAAGTGGGTCTGCGATGCTGGCAAAACCCTTCACAAACCTCCTGTAATATGAGGCTAAGCCAAGAAAACTTTTCAGCTGCTGTGGTGGGAGAAGGCCAATTGCTCACAGCCTGCACCTTCTCTTCTACTGTGCCAATTCCCTGTCCCCCCAATTTGTGTCCTAGAAATGTCACCTCCCTCCTAAAGAATTTACATTTTTCTGGGTGCAGCTTCAAGCCAGCCTCACTCACACGAACCAGTACATGAGTGAGGGATTCCAGTGAGGTTTGAAAAGAGCTACCATGAACCAGTATGTCATCTAGATACACTAGACACTCAGACCTGGGAATACCCGACAACACCTTGTCCATTAACCTTGCAAACGTGGCAGGCGCATTGCAGAGACCGAAACAGAGCACCCGAAACTGCCACAACCCTCGACTTGTGCAAAAAGCTGTTTTAGGCCTTGCATCAGGCGCAAGCGGTACCTGCCAATAGCCAGAACGAAGGTATAAGGAAGTGTACCAGGAGGACCCATCACCAGGTCAAGTGACTCGTCAACCCGTGGAATGAGGTAGGAGTCCTTCCTGGTCACTTCATTAAGGCGTCTGTAGTCAACACAAAATCTCCACTGGCCCCCCTTCTTAGGCACTAAGACTACCGGTGCAGCCCATGCACTCTCGGAGGGCTCAATTATTCCTGCTTGTGCCATTTCTGTCAAGGCCTTATCAGCAGCGTCCTGTCGTACAAAAGGGAGCCTACGTGGTCGCAGCCTAATGGGTGTTGCATCTCCAGTTTCTATTTCATGTTGTACTAGGTGTGTTTGCCCCACAGACCACAGGCAGAACAAGGGTTAAAGGAGTAGGAGAATTGTTTACCCCTTTATGACTGTTATTGTTGTGATTTTGCAAGATTCTCCCCCACATAAGGGTTCCCAGTATTGGTCTCTAGGAGACCTGTAAAAGAAGTACCCATGTTATTTCCAGTGGACATGACAACTTCAGGACCCCCTTCGATGCATAGCATGCCATTCTTCAAGTCTAACTGACAACCTGAACTACTAGTCTAGCCCGAGAATACAGGGGTCCTGGACAGAAGCCACCCACACAGAATGTCGTAATGTCTTCCCTCCAACAGTGAGCTCAACCTCCCCTTTACCCTTCATTGGTGCGAGTTCCCCTGTCACTGTGCGTAACCTCTCCGTGGTGGGCTCCAGTCTGGCATTGGTCGGTACCAAATCTGGTCTCATGACCGTCACAGTAGAGCCTGTATCCACCAATGCCACACATGGAACGCCTTCTACTAAAATTGGTACATGGCAAAAATCACTAACACATGTTCGACCTACCACAACTACAGATGCATTTAGCCCATACTTCCCCTCTCCCAACAGAACATATTTTATCTTTGATTGTCCCACTCTTTTGTTGACCCCTGATGGAAAAGTCAGATGGCTGGGAGGAGAGTCGGGGGTCCGCACGTCCCCGCTCTTGCGGACCCCTGGCCGTTTCCCTGGTTCCCTGCTAGATTAGGACACTGTCTGACTAAATGTCCAGATTGCATACAACCCCAACAAACCCTTGGCCTAGTGCGAAGACGTTGCTCTGGTTGAAGTGTCACCGATCTAATTAACTCAGTTATCTCTGAGACCCAGGCTGGTCTTTCACTTAAACCCTCCCCCACACCAGCAGACCTTACTGGAACAATTTTGTGATGACTCTCCTCTAATGTAAGAGTTCCACAAACAATCTCTCTCTCCAAAGCCATCTCCAAAGCATCTTGTAGGGTTTGTGGGTGGGCCAGTTGTGTTTGTCTGCGGAGCTCCACAGGGGTAAGAGCCTGAACGAACTGGTCTCTTGCAAGCTCCCCTCGTACACAGAGGGAGGCATGTGGGCATATGCTCGTCAAGTCAGATTCTCAATGTCATTTGCTAAAACTCTCAGCTGCTCTCCCGGAAGCCTGCGTCTAATCTGCAGTTCAGAACGCAGGAGGCCTGCCTGTTCAAATTGTCCAAACCGTCGTTTCAGAGCCCCTACAAGTGCATTATAGTCATGTCTGTGTTCAGGGCTAAGAAGTAACAAGCAGGACAGGGCATCATCAGTAAGGCACATAGCTAATCGTCCGACTAGCCTCCAGCTCGAGCCAGCAATTCAAATTGAACATGAAAAGCTTCCCAATCAGCCTTGCCTTAAAATTTTGGTGTTTTAACAGTCACTATAGCTGTAGCGTCGCGCCACCACTGCTTCCGTTTCCGTCGGCCGACAGCGCAAATCCGCGAGCGCAGCCATGTTTATTTACATTGTCAGGCAGCGCAGTTCTGTGGGCACCGTCATATCTATTTTTATCCGCAACCGGCGGGGTTTCAAAGGTGCCGCGGCGTATGTTTACATCAGCCAGTAGCGCTAATCCATGGGGGCCGCCATGTTTGTTTACATCAGTGCCTCGTGTTGTAACATGGGCGTCGCCATGTTTGATGGTGTCCCGCGCGTCTGTTCGGTAACTCTCGGCGGCACTCAGCTCTAGCAATGAAAGCCCGGCTTCTGCTGCCATTCGTCTTGTGGCATCCATCACATGAGCTCTGTGTGACTCCCAGCGATCTTCCTGCTTTACCAAATGCTCAGGAGGCCACATTGCTGCACCCAGAGCCTCACGAAACATCTGACTTTGGTCTTTAGGCTCGGACTTGATTTGTTTTTGGTTCTGCTTCCACATCGCGTTGGTTGCAGGACGAAAAGTAAGCTCATACGATGCAGTAGTTCACTTCTGACACCAGTGTAACGAACCGAAGAAGCCAGGAAGCATTAAACAGTTGAACTCGTCTTTTTAATCAACTTTTGCACGTTCAGACAGAGTAATCAATGTGTTCGCTCGAAACTCACACAGTCACTCACACAAAATTAGCATACCTGTCTCATCCAATGGGAAAACCCCTCCCTCCCTCTCGAGTGCGCAGATTCGCTTTTTCCCCAAAATCTAATCCCTTACAACCCCGCATTGCAAATACAGGTTCACCCTAAAATGAACACAGAACTGTCTTAAACCTTTTGTAATACGCTACATTATGACCCCTATCGTGAATTAATTATACATGGTATTATTTAATAACAAAAACTAGAAGGGCAAATCATTACTAGAATATTTTTATATAATGCAGGCAGGTAAACTCAGACACTATCTTTTATTTCCTTTTATTTTTAAATATTAGAATTGTGTAACCATTGACTTACGAAGTATCTGTTTTTCCTACTATAGAAGTCAATGGTTACAGACTTTGAGCTTTCTTCAAAATATCTTCTTTTGTGATCAACAGAAGGAAGCCAATAAGGTTTTAAACCACTTGAGGGACAGTAAAAAATATTCTGTCCTGTCAATGAGGAAAGGCACTTATAAGGAATCATCTTGTAGAAGAAAAACAAATAACATTTGAAAAATTGAAGTTTGTTCACACATGCTCAACCTATAATGGGTAAAATCTACTGTATTTTTGTGAGATGGTTTGCATTTCACCATCCAGGGGTCTGCAAATGTGGTTGGTTTTTCTGTATTATGTTATATTTAAAATCATATGGTAAATTTTAAAATATACATTATTAATAAACATGATTTAGAACAGGTGTGCGCATGCTCGAGTGACGTCACTGTCGCTGTCACAGGACGGTAGCTTCGCTGCGTTTGTTTGGAGTTTAGATTCGCAATTTACATTTTTAGCATAAAATACCTCCTCATTCACTAAATATTTATCTCTCCTACCTGGGGTGAACAAACACACTCATACAAACAAATCTACTTTTAAACGTTCTGTCTCTCAAGCATCTGCCTGGTGTTTGTAGCTTTAGCCTGCTAGCACCACTGGTCAGCTAAAGCTACCGACCTCTTTCATTCACTTATTTTCTCACTTACTGGCTTTGCCCTTCACCTTGTACAATGTCGCTTGCGTGTCTGTCCTTGAGTGCAGGAGAAGCATCGATGGAGGCGCTGGAGCTGGAAGCAGTGGAGTCCCAGATTCGCTCCCTTGAGACGAAGCGAGCAGGGCTCAGGGCTAAGCTCTTAACCCGTACTCGCTCGTCTGAGGTAAGTGTTCGATACAACGACAATTCTCCTTCTTCCTCAACCCCGCGTGCTTCTCTGTCCAGGCCCAGCGCACCGAGGACGCGGTTCGCCCAGGTGTCGTTCAAGCCAGCACCTGGCTACCACGGCCCCTGGGTGCAGCCGCATAAGGTGCTTACCAGGTCCCGGGGCAGAACGTCTCCTCCTCCGGTGTTCGAGATCCCCACGGAGAACCGCTTCGCCCCTCTCCGCGAGACGCGTCGCGATGTGGCCATCATTGGCGACTCAATCGTGCGCCACGTCCGCTCCGCTTCCTCCAAAGGTAACAAAGTACGCACTTTCTGCTTCCCTGGTGCCCGAGTTAACAATATTTCTACACAGATACCCACTATCCTGAGCGCTGCCGAGAGCCTCGGTGTAGTAATGCATACCTAGCTAACTTCATAGAGACTGTGTCTGTTCCTCGCATTATTAGATCAAGAAACAAACGTACTGTGTGCTCCAGAAATAATCTATTAAGAATTAAACCAGAAAAACCACTAAAAAGTGAAAATACAAATTTCATGAAGCTTGGTCTCCTAAACATCAGGTCACTAGCACCTAAAGCACTTATCATAAATGAAATAATAACAGATAACAATCTTAATGCACTCTGTCTCACTGAAACCTGGCTAAAACAAAATGACTATATTAGTTTAAATGAAGCAACTCCTCCAGGATTCTTATATAAACATGAGGCTCGTCAAACTGGTCGTGGTGGTGGAGTTGCGTAAATCTTTAGTGATATTCTTAATGTTAATCAGAGAAACGGACTTATGTTTAGCTCCTTTGAAGTATTAGCGCTTAATGTTGTCCTTCCAAACACTATGCAAAAACCTATGTTATCTCTCGCTCTAATCACCCAACCCAGTCTCACGGCAGTTCGTGAAATAGTCACGAAATTTAATCTATTGATTCGTGTTCAAGGGCACGAATTTCCCTCTTTTTTCGTGTCACCTTGCACGAATTTCCATCCAATGTATTTCAATAGGAAATCATTTTCGTGTCTCTAACACGATTTATTTTGCCATAGGGTACCCGATGCTGCACTTTTTAAAAAATATTTGTATTAAATATTATTGTCACGGATTGGCCAGGCTCTTCCACCAACATCACGCACCGAGCACCTTCACCTGAGTATTAACCACGCACAGCTGCACCCAATCACTCCCATTCACTATATAAGCACACACCTCACTTCACTCATTGTCCGGTCTCGTTCCTACGAAGCGGACTCTGAGTGAACCACTTCCTAGGTTTCACTCCCATACGATCTCAGCAAATATACTTACCTTTATTCTGTTTCATTCTAGTCTGTCCAGTGTTCCCGGTGTCCTGTCAGCGTTGTGTGTCTCGTCAGTCTGTCTTCCCCGCAAGTCCTCTGGTGTGTGCATTCGGTCATCCTTCAGTGTTTGTCATCCCACCTTCCGCAGAGGATCATCAGTTCCACTGAACTCCGTTCATCTCTCCATCACTACTCATTTATGCTCAACTGTTGGAATAAACATTGTTTATAATCACTCCCCTTGTTTGTCCGTCTGCTTCCGTAACAGAAGACTGGACCATCAACTACCAACAGCATGAGCACTCACGATCCCCTTCAGGAGTTGGTGGATTCATTGAAGAGAGTGCTACTACCCTCTGCTCCACTTCCCGAAGCACCACCAGCACCGAGCACTTCTTCACCGTCCACCCACTCATCCAGTCCCATGGCTCGACCAGCGCCCTACTCTGGCGGGGCGGAGGAGTGCAATGGATTTCTCCTACAATGTTCTCTGGTATTCACTATGCAACCCGAGTTATACCCTACAGATCGTTCCAAAATCGCTTTCATCATCTCCCTTCTCTCTGGGTCGGCTCTTCGGTGGGCTGAAACCATCTGGCAACAGTCTGGGCCGGTAACTAATTCCATTCAGTCATTCACCCAGTATTTCAAGGAGGTTTTTGGTCGCGCGGATGCTGAAGTAGCAGCTGGAGAACAGTTATACCATCTCAAACAGGGAGCCATGTCCACTCAGGATTATGCTCTCAGGTTCCGAACTCTGGCTGCTGCTAGCGGGTGGAATGAGCGATCTCTCCTCACAACCTACCGGCTCGGACTAGAGCCCAGCCTCCGGTTACAGCTGGCCGCCCTCGACGACACGATGGGATTGGAGAAGTTCATCCAACACTCTCTACGCTGTTCCAATCGTCTGAGGGTCTACCAGCATGATCCTCCACCAGTATCCCAAGCACTCCTCCGTTCGCCAGAGCCAGCCGTCCCTCCAGAACCAGAACCCATGATCATAGAATCTGGTAGACTCACGATCACCGAGCGACAGAGGAGGCTGACCCGGGGTCTGTGCATGTACTGTGGTGCCAAAGGACATGTCAGGCTGGACTGTCCCATTCGTCCAGCACGCTCTGTGGTGAGTTTGTTCAGTTCTCCCATTGAAAAGATGCATCCTCTCACCACTAATGTCCAGTTAACTATCCCTTCTGTCTCAGTTTCAGTCACAGCCCTCATCGACTCCGGGTCAGCAGGAAATTTCATCTCGCACGCCCTCTGTCGTCGACTACAGCTTAACACCGAAGCCTCGACGCACGTCTACCAGATTCAACCCATAACCAACGATATCCATTCTCAGGCACGTATCCATCGAAAATGTGAACCCGTCAATCTCCAAGTAGGACTGCTCCACAAAGAGGAGATTCAATTTCTGGTTCTGGAGGGTGCATCGATGGATATCATCTTAGGGCGCCCGTGGCTGGTGAAGCACGATCCCATCCTCTCTTGGGGCACAGGAGAGATTAAGAGATGGGGAGAAGAATGCAGATCCAGCTGTTTTCCCGATCTACCCTTACAAATTCAAAGACCCCTTACCGTCTACGTCACGTCTGTCGAAAGTCCAGTCGAGAAAATATCCATTCAGATCCCGAAGATCTACTCCTCATACGAGGATGTATTTTGCCCCAAGAGAGCTTCCCAGCTACCTCCACATCGGCCATGGGACTGCGCCATAGACCTGCTTCCAGATGCTCCTATGCCCAGAGGTAGGATCTACCCGTTGTCCCTTCCGGAGACCAAGGCAATGGAGGAGTACATCCATGAGGCTCTGAGTCAGGGGTATATCCGTCCATCCACGTCACCTGCTGCCTCAAGTTTCTTCTTCGTGGCTAAGAAGGATGGAGGGCTGCGGCCATGTATCGATTACAGAACCCTAAATCAAGGTACAGTCAAGTTCCGGTATCCCCTTCCTCTCGTCCCTACGGCCCTGGAACAACTCAGATCCGCCAAAATTTTCACCAAGTTGGACCTCCGCAGCGCCTATAACCTGGTGAGAATACGTGAGGGGGACGAGTGGAAGACTGGGTTTGTGACCCCTACTGGACACTACGAGTACCTGGTCATGCCCTATGGTCTGGTTAACGCCCCCTCCGTATTCCAAAACTTCATCCACGAAGTCCTCCGGGAGTTCCTCCATCTCTTCGTCATTGTATACATAGATGATATCCTGATTTACTCCCGGAGTGAGGCCGAACATCGCCACCACGTTGCGGAGGTCCTGAAAACCCTCAGGAAACACCGCCTGTACCTCAAGGCTGAAAAATGCTCCTTCCATTCACCATCTGTTCAGTTCTTGGGGTACATCATCGATCAAAGAGGGGTTCGTATGGACGAGGGGAAGGTCACTTCCGTCATCTCCTGGCCCGAACCAAAAACCATAAAGGAACTCCAACGTTTCCTTGGATTTGCTAATTTCTACCGACGTTTCATCCAGAATTACAGTCTCATCACCGCTCCGCTCACCAACCTGTTGAAAAATAAACCCAAAGCACTACCCTGGCCTCCCGAAGCCGCCGCAGCCTTCCAAAACCTAAAAGAATCCTTCACTCAAGCGCCACTGCTGACTCATCCTGATCCTGACTTGCCGTTTGTGGTCGAAGTGGACGCATCGACCACCGGAGTGGGAGCCATCCTGTCCCAGTACCACGGTACTCCTTCATTACTCCATCCATGTGCCTATTTCTCCCGGAAGCTCAGCCCGGCGGAAAGGAACTATGACATCGGAAATCGAGAACTTCTGGCCATCAAGCTCGCCCTGGAGGAGTGGCGACACTGGTTGGAGGGGGCCAAACATTCGTTCCAGGTGATCACAGATCATAAAAATCTCCAATACCTAAAAGATGCTAAAAGACTCTGTCCTCGTCAGGCCCGTTGGTCATTGTTCTTCTCCAGATTTCAGTTCTCTATCTCATATCGACCAGGTTCAAAGAATATCCGAGCAGATGCACTTTTCCAGAATTCACGACCAGCATGAAATTATTGAGACACCGGCCAAGATCCTTCCTGATCAGATCACTATCTGTCCCATCCAATGGTCCGCTCCTACAGTAATCGCCACTTCAGAATCCAGAACTCCGCCGGGCTGTCCCCCCAATCGACGCTTCATCCCTGAAAACCAACAGGTAGATCTCATTCATTCCAGCCATACATCTCTGGGCACAGGACATCCTGGGGCCAACAACACCCTCTCGCTGCTATCCCAACGCTTTTGGTGGCCGAACATGGCGAGGGATGTGAGAAGATACGTCCAAGGCTGCAGAGAATGCGCTATGTCGAAGAGTCCTCGCCATCTACCTGCTGGTAAACTCCATCCCTTGCCCATCCCAAACCGCCCCTGGTCACACCTAGGAGTTGACTTCATGACAGACCTCCCATTGTCTGAAGGTAACACCTGCATTCTAGTCATCATAGATCGATTCTCTAAATTCTGTCGTTTGATTCCTTTGAAAGGTCTACCCACAGCCCTAGAGACCGCCGAAAACCTGTTCAACCACGTCTTTCGAAATTTTGGGTTACCAGAAGATATAGTCTCGGACCGAGGACCCCAATTCATCTCCAGACTATGGAGAGCATTCTTCAGACTCCTAGGTGTGACCGTAAGCCTCTCGTCTGGCTATCACCCCCAAACCAACGGCCAGACAGAGAGGAAAATTCAGGAAGTGGGGCGGTTCCTCCGGACCTTCTGTCACGGTCACCAAAACTCCTGGAGCCAGTTTCTGGGCTGGGCGGAATACGCCCAGAATTCCCTGCGGCAACCTACCACCGGACTCACGCCATTCCAGTGCATCCTAGGGTTCCAACCTCCACTCTTCCCCTGGGATGGCGCACCATCTGATGTCCCCGCAGTGGATTACTGGTTCCGGGAGAGCGAGAGAGTCTGGGACGATGCTCATCACCATCTCCAGAGGGCAGTACGCAGAACAAAGGAGGTATCTGATAAGAGGAGGATTCCAGGCCCCATCTATACTCCAGGACAAAAGGTCTGGCTCTCCACCAGAGATATCCGTTTGCGACTGCCCTCCCGAAAATTAAGTCCCAGATTTGTTGGTCCCTTCACCATTCTGGAACAGGTCAACCCCGTCACATACAAATTACAGTTACCACCACAGTACAGAATCCACCCCACATTCCACGTGTCCCTTCTAAAACCCTTTCACGATCCTCTGATTCCCTCCACAGAGCCTGGCCATGAAGAGGAACCTCCTCCCCCCCTGATGTTAGAAGAAGGGGCCATCTACCAAGTCAAGGACATCCTGCGGTCCCGGCGTCGTGGTGGTCAGCTTGAATACCTCGTCGACTGGGAAGGATACGGTCCAGAAGAGAGGTCATGGGTCTCCAGATCCGATATACTAGATCCCGCACTTATGGAAGAGTTCCACTCCAATCACCCAGAATTTCCAGCACCTCGAGGACGAGGTAGACCACCACGACGTCGGAGGTTCAGGCCCTCAGGAGCGGGCCCTGGGGAGGGGGGTAATGTCACGGATTGGCCAGGCTCTTCCACCAACATCACGCACCGAGCACCTTCACCTGAGTATTAACCACGCACAGCTGCACCCAATCACTCCCATTCACTATATAAGCACACACCTCACTTCACTCATTGTCCGGTCTCGTTCCTACGAAGCGGACTCTGAGTGAACCACTTCCTAGGTTTCACTCCCATACGATCTCAGCAAATATACTTACCTTTATTCTGTTTCATTCTAGTCTGTCCAGTGTTCCCGGTGTCCTGTCAGCGTTGTGTGTCTCGTCAGTCTGTCTTCCCCGCAAGTCCTCTGGTGTGTGCATTCGGTCATCCTTCAGTGTTTGTCATCCCACCTTCCGCAGAGGATCATCAGTTCCACTGAACTCCGTTCATCTCTCCATCACTACTCATTTATGCTCAACTGTTGGAATAAACATTGTTTATAATCACTCCCCTTGTTTGTCCGTCTGCTTCCGTAACAATTATAACCACAGGGTACCAGACGCAGTATTACGATTATTATTACAGCCACAGGGTACCAAACGCAGTATTTTGATTATTATTATTACAGCCACAGGGTACCAGACGCAGTATTTTAATTATTATTGTTGACACAGGGTACCAGACGCAGTATTTTAATTATTATTGTTGACAGGGTACCAGACGCAGTTTTTTTATTATTATTATTGACAGTGTACCAGACGCAGTATTATGATTATTATTACAGCCACAGGGTACCAGACGCAGTATTTTAATTATTATTGTTGACACAAGTTACTAGACGCAGTATTTTAATTATTATTGACAGTGTACCAGACGCAGTTTTTTTTATTCATTTATATTTTATTTCATTTTTTCCATAGAATAGCAGACGCTGTATTGTTTATTTATTTTGCCACAGGGTATGCAGTATTTTATTGCCATGGGGTACCAGACGTTGTGTCTTTTCATAATTGGTACTTTTCTTCAAGCACTATTTTCTAAACCGACGCAAGGAATTCCATTGCTTTCAATGTGTGACGAGGGTATGGATACGAGTTAGAACTATCTTTGAATCAAAATGACAGACTACGCCACCCTGGGAGTGACCCAGGGAAATAACTCTATTAGAAAAAGACACACAGGTTCGTTTCCCCTCAAAAAGGCACAGAGGTGTGGGTAATTACAAAAGTACAAAAATATTTATTTTAATAAAATGTAAAGTTGTACTCCTTTGTTAAAAGGCACATCAGAAACTCCCACTTCATAAAAAGGAAAATAAATAAAAACTAAAACACACAGGATTGAGGTTCCCACTGACTGGATACAAGCAGACTGACTTTACCCCAGCACACGCACACCACAGTGCACTCGAATTACACTATCAAGCACTCAGTGTCTCACAGCACACGGGAAAGCAGCACCACCACCAGTTGGAAAAGGACCAGTCATCCACCGGGAGAAACCTCAGTTCCTGAAATAAATCAAAATTAAAGTAAATAAATTGAAAATAACTTAAACACAATCAATAAGTGGGTCAATCAGGTTAACAAACCTACTCTATGATTTAGTTGAGACAGCTACGATTACAACATCTCATATACACACACTCTGAATCAAGACAACAATTGACACTCAAAATAACAAGAAATCTAAATAACAAAAACAAAAGTGCTCTGCATAACTAAACGAAAATGTATATTTCACAAAACAAAAAAAAAAAAAAACAGAGCACCAATAATGTTAACGCAGATCAATACATCCTAAACAAACAAATGAATGAAGGGGAGCACAAAGCGGCACACTGATCAAAAATGGGCAGTCCCCTTTAAACAGCTGCATTGGTGGCGTCTGTACGATAGCCCACGACACCGGCGTTAGTATTAGCAGCGTGGAATAGCAGCAGTAGCACACGCCCAGACGACCTCCAATAACGAGGAATAAGAGCTAGAGCGAATTAGACATCGAGAGAAAGGGATCAAGAGAGAAAGGGAGAATCCTAAAGAGAGAGGCACAAACAAAACCATTAAAATAGTCCTTTAAATGAGAACACTAATCATAAGTGCCTCACTTACCAATGGGCGCACAAAGCGGATGCTTTAAGCACTTGTTGGTCAGGTATACAAATACAGCGAGGTGCAGGACTTAGTATCTCTACTGCATGAGAAACGCAGGTTAAATACTGCCAAATCCCATTACTCAGCCAATTAAAAAGCTATCACATACCTGCAACGATGAACAGTCGTCCAGCCACTCCAGCCCAGAAAAAAAGCCACAGCCACACAATGCACTATAACAATGCCAAAAGTAACTTAATGCTGGCCCATTCAAACAAATGAAAAATCATCAGAACGAACATAATGCCTCTACCTGTAGCTGCAATGACGGACACCCAAACAAAGTGCGTCGGAGTCGGATGTGACGCATCCCAAAGGACAACCAATCAGGCTTTAAAAAGGCGGCGCTACGTGCCGATTGAATGATGTCAACGTCAATCAGCTGCGCAGCACGAATGATGTCAATGTCAATCAGCTGCGCAGTGCCATCACATTTGGATTGACTCCAATATCAATATCAGCTGCACTACACCATCACAAATGGGTTGCCTCAGGCGTCATATGGAGACGTTCAAAACCTCGTATAATTACCAAAAGATGTCAGCGGCAGCGCAATATTTTAAACCTGGTTTCCGCCTATTATCGCAGTTTTTTTTATTTAAAAATATGTGATTTTTGTTTTGTTCATGAAAAGCGTCTGTAAAGAGGGTCGAGACAACTGTAAATGAGAATATACATCGGTCAACGTGACTTCTATTCAACAGTGAGTTTAACATCGCTCAGCTATTGGTCAAAATGCATCACCGGTGAGTTCACCGATGAGTTCAACTGTGCAGCAATCCGTGGTAGGTTAATGCTACATAATGTATTTTTAAATTTTTATTGGAGATTAGTTGGTATTGATAAATATGTTATTATTTACTTTATATTTAATGAGTGAAATTATATTCAATTGCCCAGTTTAGGGTAATTATGCCTATTAAAACTGATTAATTTGTTTGTTTGTTTGTTTGTTTTTTTTACTTAAATATTACTTTTAAAGTACTAAGTTTAAAAAATATTTGTAGCTGATCTTTTTATTATTAAATTATTAATTGAAGTTGGGGTTATGGTACGTCGAGATCTATTTTTTTTACAGTCTATGGTCGCAATCCCAAGGTTCATTGCGATCCCAAGGTCCACTGCGGTTTTCCACGCGTTAAGTAAAAAGTAAACAAATAAAGATGATTTGTTGATTTAGATTAGGTGTTTGTTTAGAACCTTTATAAAAGCAGGGAAGTTATCTCCTGATGCATTAAATGACTGCAGACGTGATATAAATAAGGCATGTACTGCAAACTAGCGATGTTATCTAATTACATCCAAGTTCATTTATTAAAAAATATATTTCCCCACATATAGTCGTGCATAGCTCAGAACAATATAGTTATACATTTGAAGATGAGGAACAATGTTACCAGATTGTTGTTTTCCACAATAGTAATCGTCCAAAATCTAAATAAATTATGCAATATACAATAAATATTACCTCTAATAATACAATTGTATTCATAACTACATCAAAATTAAAGCAAATCAAGTGTTTCTCTAAAGTTTAAAGGCTATATTGTAACTGCAATTATTTTTCATGCCTTAAAAGAAACACACACACATACACATTATATATAATGCCCCCCTTTGAATTTGTTTTTCTTTTATGAATATTTCCCAAATGATGTTTAACAGAGCAAGGAAATTTTCACAGTATGTCTGACAATATTTTTTCTTCTGGAGAAAGTGTTATTTGTTTTATTTCGGCTAGAATAAAAGCAATTTAAATTTTTTAAAAACCATTTTCACCTCCTAGGGCTTAGTGGCCACATACATGGACAGCACATTTTAGCTGTTATGTCTTATGTTTTATATTTTCTTACAGACATACAGTGTCATACTGCAACTGTTTTGCAGCATATGAAATGTCCCAAACAATATTTAACTGTCCAAAAAGGGCAAAAAAATGTTTTTACTGATAGTCAAGGCATGTTCAAAAATATGTGTGTATGTGTTATTAATGCATTAAAATAGGCAAGAAAAAAAACTCTGTGTTCAAGGCAGAAATAAAGAGTTTTTTTATTCTATTACACAAAGGTGACTTTATTGTGTTTTATATAAATTCAGACATATTCCACATACATAGACATAATTTTTCTCTAAAAGTACATCATATCAAAAGATGGTACTTAGGTTTTATTCTAATCAGGTTCCAATAAGCCAAAATAAAAAAAAATAAAAAAAGAGAAATAAAAAATGCATGTAAAAAAAAACAGCTTGGGCCTTAAGAGGTTATGGTCAAAATGTTTAGCCCCTTTAAGCTATATTTTTTCGATAGTCTACAGAACAAACCATCATTATACTATAACTTGCCTAATTACCCTAACCTGCCTAGTTAACCTAATTAAGCCTTTAAATGTCACTTTAAACTGTATAGAAGTGTCTTAAAGAATATCTAGTCTAATATTATTTACTGTCATCATGGCAAAGATAAAATAAATCAGTTGTTAGAGATGAGTTATTAAAACTATTATGTTTAGAAATGTGTTGAGAAAATCTGCTCTCCGTTAAACAGAAATTGGGGTAAAAATAATCAGGGGGGCAAGACTGTATAAATATGTGAGTGAGTGAGTGAGTGAGTGAGTGAGTGAGTGAGTGAGTGTGTGAGTGAGATAAGTCTGTTGAGAAAAGAAGGCTGGAAAATGCAGGGCATGTAATTGATTATGCCCTTATTCCAGTAGGTAAAAATGCAACTTTTCATTATTCAAAGCATAACGTAAGCTCAAGCTTAACATAAACTGATGTATTTCACACAATATCATACACTATTACCAGTATAATTTGGCCTTTACCAATTTATTTAATAAAAGAAAGAATCTATCATCTCTAAATTGTGGTAAAGAGACGCAACAAGGTGTCTTCTCAAATATTATGTTAGTCATGATGTTAATGGTAAAACTTAAGGATTATCTTGCACCTCAGAAATTTACCATTGATCATATGTGTTACAAGAGGCAGGATTTTTTTAATGCAAGAAATGCTTTTTAAATCCTAATCTTAAACAGATCAAGGCTAATTTTGGACTACACTTAAATGACATTACAATTGCTTAAAGCAACACTGATGTATCTAGTAGTTTAGTGGGTTTAACTAATGTCACATCTGCTTTTATTCATTTCAGATGCAGAACCTTTAGACACTGGATTAATGTCCTGGATTAAGTCCAATGTATTTATTGGAAAACACTAAAAAAATCTGCAAATAAGTAGGTTGCAGACATAATTACTCATCTGTCCTCCATACATGTAGCAAAAGAATGCAGAGGCCATATGAATTCATCTTGACCAAGGGTAAGGTTTTTCAGAATTAATCATTATTTAAAATTATTGTATTTTCTTTGTTAATATGTACAGATTTGAAAAGAATGTACTTTCTTTTAATAAAGAACTCTTTACAGCACTGCATCTGAACAGTCAAAACCTCACAGAGCAGCACAACCACCCCACTCAGGATCAGTGTTATGGTGCCATTTTGAAGCTGGAACCTCATCTTGTGTACAGAAAAGGTAGAGTTGAAAATTCACTATGTGTCTTGTATTGTGTGGTAAGTCATATTTGTATTATTTGTTTAATTTCATTGCAACACTAAGTAGTCCATTCTGTTGCCAATATGATATATAGGGCATAAAATGGGACTGATCTGATCATTGTTTTGATTTCTAATTAAGTACTCAAGGGGCTACACACGTAGCTGAAGTTAGCAACATTGAGTAGGACTGTGGGATATTCTGTACGCTATTGTGTGGTTGGAACCCAACTGGCCTAATTCTTCTGTTAGAAAGAACTGCAGCTACTCCAGAATGAACATGTCCAATTTACTTGATTTCTTTATGAGGACATTCACTTTTGTGTGATTATATGGTGCGGTTTATTTTTATACGCGCACAGTGATACCACACAAGAAAGATAGATTCTTTTTAGCAGTATAAACAGAGAAGCGGAGTCTCCGTGCTGTCATACTCTGCAGGGTACGGCTGAACTGAACAAACGCGCATGCGCCAAGCCTGTCTAGAGAACTCTCTCTCGCTCATGCGCGATAGGGGGAATTTTGTACAGCTGCCCCACAAATTTACACGGAAATTTGTAAACCAAAGATTGTCCTAGTTCAGTGTCTCTTTCTGTATTTATCCTTCAGGGACCTTTGGGAGTGCAATTAGTTTTGCCACAGGACGGAGGTATCGGTTTCCTTTGTCCACCTCAGCCACCCTAATTGCTCCATCATCACTGGGAATGACCTTAATAATTTTTCCCACTGGCCATTGGGCTCTGGGTAGTTGTGAATCCACAATCAGTACGACTTGATCAACAGCTAGATTTGGTGTGACATTACGCCACTTTTGTCTTAGCTGCAAGCTAGGCAGATAGTTCCTGAGGAACTGGGTCCAGAAGTGATCAGCAATTACTTGACTGTGTCGATAACGCCGCCGTCCAAACAGACTACTGGGCCCATACATCACTTGAGGCAGAGAGGCATCCCGCCGCCCCATGAGCAGCAAATTGGGGGTAATAGGGTCTGGATCTGCGATATCGGATGATACATATCCAAGTGGCTTTGAATTCAGTATCCCCTCGGCTTCAATTAATACTGTATTCAAAACTTCTTCGGATACAACCTGGTCTTGGAAGACAACTTGTAAGGCAGCCTTTACTGATTTTATTTCTCTCTCCCATGCTCCGCCGAAATGAGGTGCATGAGGTGGGTTGTATCTAAAGGAGATTTTCTGTTTGGCCAGTTGCTCCCGAAGAGGTTGTTCCATTTCAGCGAAGGCTTCGGAAAGTTCGCGTTCTCCTCCTCTAAAGTTAGTGCCTCTATCGCTCATAAGCTCGAATGGCCTTCCTCTCCTTGCTATAAAGCGTCTAAGGGCTAGTAGGAAGGAGTCTGAATCCATACTGCATAATAAGTCCAGATGAACACATCTTGTGGTGAGGCACTTGAAGATGATACCCCATCTTTTCTCGTGTCTTCTACCAAGTCTGATTGTATAGGGCCCGAAGCAGTCCATTCCTGTCGACCAGAAGGGGGGCTGATCAATCCTTAGACGTGAAGTAGGAAGGTCTGCCATTTTTGGTATGATAGGCTTGCCTCGCCATTTCCTGCATTCAGAACATTGTCTTTGATGGGCTTTTACTGTTTGTCGACCTTTGATAACCCAGTAGATTCGTCTCATCTCAGCGAAGATCCGTTCAGGTCCTGAATGCATCAACTTATTATCAAAGTCTTGAATTAGCAGTTTGGTTATCGGGTGTTCTGGTGCTAGCACGATAGGATGGATTGTGTCCTCGGGTAGTGTCGCAGCTCTACGTAGTCTATCTCCAACTCTAATAAGGTTAGAGTGAGGGTCTAGCATTGGAGCAAGAGGACTCAGTCGACTATGTCGATTCACAGCTTTAAGAGCGTGCACTTCGTCAGGGAAACTTTCTGCTTGAGCACGCTTGAGGACAGCAATTTCGGTCTCTATGCGATCTGTAGCTGACATAGAGGGTGCTGATGGCCCATGTAAGGAATTGTATGTGATCATGATGAGGTCGTCCCATGATTTGCAGTTATCTATGTTAGGTTGGCTATCATGGCATAGTGACACATTACCGCAGAATGAAGATTTGCGCAGCTCGTCTGACTCGTTAATGGATGTGACAGGGTAAGTTGGCCAGTGATCTGGGGTTTGGAGTAGGAATTGTGGACCTTGGTTCCATTTACAAGGGTGAGCTAGCTCCGTGAGGGTTTTCCCACGGGTTATATCGTCAGCTGGGTTATTATTCGAGTCTACGTATCGCCAGTTTTCCACCCCGATGAGCTCTTGAATCTCTGCAATCCGTGTGCCTACGAATACTTTGTAGTTGCACGATTCGGATTTTATCCAATGTAGAACAGTCGTTGAATCTGACCACATGATAGTGTGTCTGATAGTCAGCGTGAGTTCTGTGTTCAGTGTTTTTGCCAACTGGGCTCCATGCCGCACATAGTTCGAGGCGTGGCACTGATAATTGTCTTTTCGGTGCCACACGTGACCTCGCCATGATGAAAGCCACTTGGGTGTGACCATCTAATTCTGCTTGCAGGTATGCCACAGCTTCATATGCTTTCTCCGAAGCGTCACAGAATACGTGTATATCCAGTATAGAGGAGATACTGTTGCATGCCGGCATGTAACACCTAGGCAGTGTGATCTTTTGTAGGTTGGGAAGCTCTTCCTCCCATGCCCGCCATTCCAAGAGAAGGTCAGCTGGTAGTGGTTCATCCCAGTCTTTAACTCGCTTCCAAAGTGTTTGCACCAGGATTTTGGCTCTCGTGGTGAAGGGAATAATGTATCCGAGCGGATCGTACTGACTTGCTAGTATGCGATAGACAGTTCTCATGGAGGTTGCTCCATCAGTGGAGGTGAATCTGGGTTTATAGCTGAACTTATCTTGCAAGCATTGCCACATTAACCCGAGTGCAGACTCCTGTGGATCAGTTTTGCTTTCTGACAACCATAACTCAAACCTCTCTGATTTAGCATCAGGGGGTAAATGAGCGATCACTTCGGGTACATTACTTGCCCACTGTCTGATGTTGAACCCTCCAGTCTTTAACAGCGCTCTCATTTTGTCAATAAGCTTCTTAGCCTGTTGCTGACATGGGAAAGACTGTAAACAGTTGTCTACGTAGAAAGACTGTTGAACAGATTCGACCACTTCTTCGTTGCCATTACTGTTATCTCTGACGTGTTTCTGTAGTGCATATGTGGCGCAGCATGGGCTACAGGTAGTTCCAAATAGTAGTACTCGCTATTCGTATATATCGGGGCTGCGGTCTCGTTCCATGTCCCTCCAGAGGAAGCGGAGTAGTGGCTGGTCCTCCGGTAGCAATCTTATTTGGTGGAACATTGCACGTATGTCTCCACTAATGGCGATGGAATACTGTCTGAACCGGAGCAGCACTCCTAGCAGTGGTGAGCCGAGTGTGGGGCCAGGCAGTAAATTTTCATTTAGGTTAATTTGATTATGGCTGAAGGAACAATTGAACACCACTCTATGTTTGCCGTTGTGCTGCACGATGTGGAGTGGGACAAACCATGACTCCGTGGACTTGGTTGCTTCAGCGCTGGTTACCCGTACTGTGTAACCTGCCTCTTCAAGCCAGTGTATCTCTTTGTTGTACACATCAGCCAGATTGGTGTCTTTCATTAAACGGCGTTCCGTAGCTCTCAAAAGAGCCATCACCGTGCTTGGCGACGCCTGATAGTTTGGGGCATCCCTTTTTCTCAATAAGGGAGTAGTGTATCGGTTCACGCCTTCGACCATGACCTTTACTGTTTTTTTGGTCCAGCATTTCCAGTGCAGCTTTGTCTTGTCTCGAACGAACTACTTCCTTCTCATTTCTTGTTGGCAGTATGTCAAGCTGCCACAACCGCTCAACCTGCTGTCGTAGCTCTTGCGTAGGTGATAGGAATGAGGTGTGGAGACAATTCTTTTTGGTTAAGGGTTGTTGGAGAAATGTTGATGGTCCTTGGATTGTCCAACCGAGTAGTGTGCACACTGCTATAGGGCTTCCTATTGGACCCATACGGATGGGGCGGCTAGGTGTAATCAGATGCGGATAGTCTGATCCTATGAGGACCAAAGGCTGGACTTTATTGAAGCTTTGTAAAGGTATGTCCCTAAGGTGTCGATATCTCCTTTTCAGCACATCTACTGGACATGATTGCTCAGCAAGATTAAGCTCCACTGCTGTGAATGCATTCTGGATATGGTGTTCTACACGCTGGTGTGATGAAGCTGACACCTCAAAGGAGACGCTATTTCCTCTCATTTCAACAAGGTCATGTCTTATTGTCCGAAGAGCCAGCACTTCATCCGGTCCTTGCAGCTGTAGGTATTTAGCTGCTGCTGGTAATATGACTGTCTTTTCAGACCCATCGTCTAACACTGCATAAGTATCCAGAAACCTTTTACCGCTGCGTAGTCGCACTGGGACTACTTTCAAAATGACTCTGCCTGAGTGACTGGCTTGATCCAGATAAGCCTGTGAAGTGGTTGTACTCACTGTCAGTATACTCTGGTTTTCTGTAGAGACAGCAATTTCGTGCAGAATGAGAAGGTGGAGTCCTCCGCATGCTGAACATGCTCTCTTTAGGGTGCAACAGTCTGGTTTGTGGCCTCGTCCGCATCTCCAGCATTTATTGTGCTCTTTTATCCAGCTTCCTCTTTGAGTGTGAGTCAATTTGCTAAATGCTGTGCAAGCATTGAGATAATGCTCATGATTGTCACAATATGGACAAAAGGGCTTAAAGCGGTCCTGCTTCTTGGCTCTAGCTCTCATTGTAGTGTCAGTAGTGGCACTGGAGGGCTGATTGCGAGTTGCAGGTTGTTGACTGCCAGTGAGAATTGTGGCCGTTTTGGCTTTAGCATGAGGAAAGAATTTTTGTTCTCGTCGATAGGGCTCGGTATGCACTGACCCTGTTACCCGTCGTGATATTTGTAGGGCTTGAGACTTCCTCTCCAACCAGTTAGCCAATTCTGGCAACGTATAAGTTCGAGAACTGCCACTCACTATGATATGCTGGTTAAGACAATATTCTATAAATGAGTCTCTGTAGCTTGCAGGCAATTTGGTTAGCAGCGTGTCCACATGTGAACCACACTGTAGTTCATATTTTGAGGGTCCTCCCATCATGTTCAGCATGCTCACCAGTGTATTCACGGCCGCTGTGAAATCCTCAAATCCCTGTGTGTCACCTGGTCGTCTAACTGGTGCATTAAGGATGGCTTTCAGCTCGCTCTGAATAAGCTGTCGTGGTTGGCCGTATCTCTGTTCAAGAGCTTGCATAGCATTGGTGTAAGGATATGGGCTGTTAACGTATCTCTTAGCTACCTGATAAGCAGTAGGCAGGTGCAGATGTTCTAAGAGCACTTGATATTTGTAGTCCTCTGTTAAGTGTCTGTGTGGGTCAAGGATGCTGTTCAGTCCTTTCTTTAGCATTAGGAAATCACTTTCCTTTCCTGAGGAGAATATGGTCAACTTTTGGTTTGGGTATGCCATAGGAAGAAGTGATGGCCATTTCCATAAGGCCGGGAGTCACAGTGTTTGTCGCTTGAAAATGCTGCGGGGGTGGTCCAGACCAAGGAGGAGGTAGCGTTTGATAAGGATGATACGCATGCGTTATTGGTTGTGCTGACACTGGCTGAATTGGAGCTTGCAATGTCTGCTGATACTGTTGTGGTAATGATACTGGAGCAAATATTGCAGCAACTGACTGCTGTTGTGGCTGCAGTGTTGAAAGTGCAGGCGCTGTTGCAGATCGCACAAAGTTTTGTCTTTGCTGGGAATGCATATGGTAAGGAGTAGGCTGAATAGCTGTAAGTGGGCATGACTCAGACCTTCTGAGTTCAGGAGACAGTCTAATTTGCTGTGGCCCTGGCAGAGAAGCCACACGGACTATATTAGGTGGTTGCCTATTAAATTGTGACTGCTGCGGTGTTGGTGGCTCATGATAAAGCGTTTCCTCATATTGTACAGGCAATGTTGGGAGACTTTGATAATGTTCATCTACATGAGATCTGGATGCTTGCCTAGCACTGTCCATTCTGATTTGAAGCTCTCTCATTTCACTGCTTAAATCTCTCCATCGTGCTTCCAAGTGTTGCAATCCCTCACTCTCACTGTTTGTGGCTCTGGGCTCAGAAGCCATGTAGTTTCCTTGACTCACATGAAGTAGTCCTGGAGTGCCATCTGCTGGTCGATCATGGACATGCCTCCTAGGTGGATAATCAAGCACATAATCCTCCAAGTAAGTGGGCACCCGCCGGGTACGACTTGGATGAGAATCTGCCACTTGTTCTCCCTCATAGTAGTGTCTGGAAGTAGCCATAGCGCAGCTGGTGTCCCGGATCCGGCTCAAAGGACCAAATTTGTGGGATATTCTGTACGCTATTGTGTGGTTGGAACCCAACTGGCCTAATTCTTCTGTTAGAAAGAACTGCAGCTACTCCAGAATGAAAATGTCCAATTTCCTTTATTTCTTTATGAGGACATTCACTTTTGTGTGATTATATGGTGCGGTTTATTTTTATACGCGCACAGTGATGCCACACAAGAAAGATAGATTCTTTTTAGCAGTATAAACAGAGAAGCGGAGTCTCCGTGCTGTCATACTCTGCAGGGTACGGCTGAACTGAACAAACGCGCATGCGCCAAGCCTGTCTAGAGAACTCTCTCTCGCTCATGCGCGATAGGGGGAATTTTGTACAAGGAAATTTCTTTCAGTATACTCTTAAAGAGATAGTTCACCCAAAAATGAAATGAAAACTCTTGTCATTAATGACTCATCTTGTCACAAATGACTCACTAGTTCCAAATGTGTCTGAGTTGCTTTCTTCAGTTAAACACAAAAAAAAAATATTTTAAAGAAAGAAGAAAATCTGTAAACATTGACTTCCATAGTATTTTTTTTACTCCTATGTGTTTCAATGGTTTCAGGTTTTCAGCTTTCTTCAAAAAACTTCCTTCATGTTCAACACAAAGAAACTTGGAAGTTTTATAATAAAGGTTTACAACCACTTGAGGGAGAGTAAGTAGTGAACCATTCCTTTAACCAAATCTAGTTGACTTTACTAGAAAATTGTATAGAAACTCATTGCCTTAAACCCCTTACATTATATGCAAGATAAAACTTAACAGCCCTACTTGAATTAAAATATTACTGTAAGTCCAATAAGATTGTAAATGTTGTAAGTTAATTCAAGTATGGCTGTTTAGTTTCACCTTGTATAAAACATAAGTGGTTTAAGGCAACAGGTTTCTATGCAGTTTTTTTAATAAAGTCAACTAGTTTAGGTTAACTTTTAATGGGTTACAGTAATAGCAGTGAATCATGCAGGTATAACATAAATGTTTAGCCATGTAAAGTAATAAACTTGTCATAATTTAGCAAAATTATTAGGGTGGAGCACTGTATGCTGGTGTAGTTTTCATATAATTGATGAGTCAAAGAGTGTGTTTTAAATAGCAAGAAGTGATCAGTGCAGTCACTATCCTCATATCTGAGTCTGTAGGACTGTCAGATCTGCTTGGAATACGTGAAAACATGCTGAAAATTTTGAACTTATTCAAGCAGTTAATTCAAGAGTGCCAGATTTAATGACACTTATAGATATAAATAAATATCACTGAACTTTCTAAATGTATCCTAACAATCATCTTGGATTCTTTGTTCTTTAATGATATTGTGCACTTCTGATACTTTACAGTGGCAAAACCTGGGATAACACATGGGAGCCTTCCAGAAATTCCCGACACTTTACACCCAAGTCTCCTCATGCCAACCGGTTTGCAATATGACAGTCTAGTCAACATAAACACCTGGACTCGCCAAGCATACATTGGTTCTGTGTTTTGTAAAAATGTTGCTGTTCTTTAGTAAGTACTTGAATATGTTTTTGAAAAGTGTTATAGCTTTTAGGTATTTTTGCTGTTAAGTTCAGAAAGTTGTCATTATTAACATTTTTGTATTTGTCATGAACTTGACTTGCTGTTGTTGTGAAAGTTTGTTAGAATGGCATTTCCAAAGGCATCATTTGAAAAGATTTTTTGCAGTGCAGTTTTACTTGAGCTTGACATACCAGATGTATGATATGAATAAATATCACAAAAGAAATAAATATAATAATAATAATAATACAAAATATACATTTCCTTCAATTATAATTGTTTTTAACCATTTACATATATGTATGGTAATAAAATATTGCAATAAAACTGTTATAAAATATATATTTTTGGTGTTTGTATGATTTTTTTTTTTTTTTTTTTTTTGTGGTATTATAAATGTTTTATTAAAAATGTATTGTCTTTATTTGCATACTCATTTACCTCACACTATTTTTACTATTTAATGGGCATAATATTTGTCCTTGAAGTTTGACATATATTTATATTTGGATACCTACAGGATGCAGGGTAAATTTACAGAAAATGCTGAACTATATATGTTTTCAAACGTGACATTTATTATTTTATTATTCATTTCAAATGAATGCCTATGATCTGGTTGTACTGTGATCATTTTGCACATCAGGTTACACCCACAAAGGAATCTCACTGTAAATATACATTAGACATAATATTTAATATGTAATATTAATATAAATTTTAATATTTAAGTTATAAGTTTATAATCTACCTTCAGCCGGATTACCAAATAGAGACAACAAGTGTGACGTAGATTGCGACGTTGTGATTGGACTAACTTTAAAGCCAAATTAAAAGATGCTTCGTGTTGCTAACTATGTTTTGCTAACTTTGCCACTTTACTAACAGTATCCTTTATCAATGAGGTATCGCCATGTTTGAAATAGTTACCGATTAACCAAGATCGTAACCCTAAACCTAACCCTAATTACACATTTCAATGAACTACAATTTGCAGCGCCATGTTGTTCCCGTTCCATCTATAGAGTGACAAAGGCTTGTGGGTAATGTAGTTTAAAATATTATTGTAATAAAAAGGAATAAATACGATCTTTAATGAACATAGGACTATCTATATAAGGTCATTGTCCATATATTTATGACATATGTGAAAGCCAGGTATAAATTTGTTGTTTTACAATGAGTGTTTTTAAACAGCTTTTATTGACTTTCAGTATATATCTGAAAACTATGTCCAACATTATTTATTGAATATAGCATAAGTAATAGTCTTTTGGTTTTTCCCTTATATATTCTAATTTGACTTTAAGTTAGAGACGTTTGAAATGTGAATAATTTTTCTTTTTCCATGGGGCTCTACACATCCCCTGGGAGTAGAAAGGCAGTAAAACCTATGTAGATGTATCATCTTCAACATGAACAAGACATTGTTATTGTCACATGTACAGTTGTGTTAAAAAATAAGCTGTACAACATCAGTATACTCTTAAATCACTAGTTATTAGCAATAGTCATCAATATTCATCACAAATTATATGAGTAATTGGTTAATTCTCTGAAGTGTTCAGAATAGTATGTGTGGATTTTATGACACTGGATTAATCATGGAAAAGAAGTTTCATTAATGGTCATCATGTGATGTTTAATTGTTTCTACTTTATTTGAAATATGGATAAGTTATATTAAAATATTTAAATGTTTATAAATGTAACCTTTTAAAGGCTTTTTGTATTTGTTTTGAAAAAAACTCTTTATCTGAACATTTTTACTTTCTAAATCTTCAACTTGTTTGTGTAACAATATGTTTTGATGACAATGGATGAATTTATGTATTTAATCCAGGAAATAATGATTCCACATAATGTCTTTGTCCTGCATGTGTTCCTATAATAATAATCTTTAAACAGTTTTCAGTTATTACAGCATACTACACTAAGATACTGACAAACGTGGCCTTTGTTATCTTTCTTCAGCAAAGGACTGAAGTCTAAAATAAAAATTTCCCCTTTAGCATACCATATTTATTCAAATTAGTATTACACCATGCAACTTACTGTGTCTTGTGGTGAAACTCAATCTGGATAATTTTGTAGACACTGCATTTAATTATTGTTTTCATCATGGGTTAATTTGCTAATTATTTTCTTTATTAATCAAATGATTTGTAAGAATTGCTGCATTGTAAAAATCATGAAAATAGTAAGAAATGAGGTTACAATGACCAAAGGATATCTTTACAAATGCTGTGAATAGTTCAAACCTCCAAATGATTATAATACATAGCCATTAACCAACAAAATAAAAATGCAAACCTTCAGATTATCTAAACTAAAAGTAAAATAATGTTGTGCTGTTCTTATATGTAAGTATAAGCTATTCAGATGGATTATGTCTACCAAAAAATGATATTTTATATATTTTTTGGTAGTTTTGAAAATGTTTTAATTGGCATCATTTGATTTTTTTTGCATTCAATAGAACATTGTGCAAATAGTTTTTTTATTTTATTATTATTATTTTAATTTTCAACAGAACAACAGTGGTACTGGTATCTTGTAACAATATGTACAGCAGTTTTTGTTGGACATTCTAACAAATGCATACAAATGCAACAAAGCAAAGACAAAAATAAAAGGAGATAAAACAAATTTAGAAAGACATAATGTCACCTTAGCGTTATAAGGTTCTATCTGACATGTTTGTCAAAATTGTGTTATTGACATATTCTTATTAAATGACAACTTATTAACTTCATGGGATGTTTTTTTGTATGTTGTAAGTTGTTTAAATTAAGACTTTTTATTTAAACAAATGTTACACACATACTGTTTGCTATGAAATGCAAAAACCTTGAAGCTCAATATCTCAAAATCATTCAGAACGCAGATAGAACCTTATCATTCCAAGGTGAAAAAATAGTCACGGAGTACTGTAAGGGCCCATCTATTTTTCCTATGACGGAACTAACAGCATGGGTGAAGGTTAAATGCATGTAAGCCTTTTAGCACATGTGAAAAGAAATATTTTTATTCATTAAGATTTATTTTAATTTGTTTCCAACTCCGAATTTTAATCTGACTCCAATTTATAATAATTTTAGATTTATCTAATTCAAGCTGATTACCTTATAGGTTGTGATTCGGTCTAATTTAGATTGATTAACCTAATAAATCCTTATTCTCAAGTAATGGTTCATCATTTACCCGAAGTCGCTTAGAGTCAGTATGCTGGCCAGTTACATCTGCTCACGGACACATCCTCGCCAGTTCCGAGTCTTAGCCGATAAGCTAATTTCCTTTAAGTAATAATAGGCCAACCCATGCTTGCTCATACTTAAAGAAAAGTTTGATTTAGCTTAGTCAAAGAATATAACTGAAAACTACTTCCTTTAAGCAATAATTGGTTAATAATCGCCCCATGCTTGCTCATACTTAAAGGAAGTTTGGTTTAGCCCCCTAGATTATATTATACTAAGTCAGTGATTGTCAGAAATCATCAGGTCTCTAATGCTGTGCCCATGCATGTCCATTGATCCTGAATGTATGACAAATCCTGGTCGTAGGCTGCGGAAACATCAGCCTAAACAATCTACTAGATTTAAATGATTTCAGGAGATATTAGAGTTAAACAAGAATTTTACATTTATTTGTCAGGCAAAGATTTTCTATTCCAATTCACATAATTAAACAAAATAAGCCAATCAAGATTGTGCAACATCAATTATTCGAAGATACATTTAAGTTAGAGATTAATACCTGACCGTGTAGAAATACATTGCAGCATATAAGTCCTGATGCAGAGCTCAGAGACTCACAAACTGCAATGGGGTATCCTGCCTACAGAATCCCACAGACACTTCTGCACCCTTTGCCTAAATACTCAAATCATCATAAATTCAGGACAATAAAAGCGTCACCAAGCCTCTTGCCTGGTCATGAGTTGATACAAAGACCATTTTCCCTGGAGTGGAGCATCTGGCAAAGATCTTATCAAAGAAATTAAGACCACTTTACCAATCACACAGAGACATTTAAAATGACACTAAGCATGACAAGTTAAAATTCACAAATACTGCAAATATACATCTTATATCATTTCACCATAGAAGCTTGAAATCTGGTCATTCCTGAGTAACCTTTTTATTGACCCAGGCCGTATAACTGGGGAGGGTAAGAGGGCCTGAGGATAGGTGATGGGTCAACTGTCCAGATGGCTTTCTCGAGATCCTCTCTGAAGATTATAAAGTTTATTGTTTTACAGCATGTTAGTTCTCGTGGATTGATCTTTAGAGAATTTCACAGCAGTTTTCAGACAGTAAACTCGAGGGCAAAGAGGGGGGGCTCAGGATGCATGATCGAGACAACCCAAACAACTGGTTTCCTAGCTGATCTTCTTCTCAGATTAGAAAGTTTTATTGTTTTAGTGCTTGACCATTCTCGTGGTCTTGTCTCGTGTGGAGCTCCATAACCGTTTTCAGGGTTTAATATTATGGAGAGATATAGCCATCCTTACAGATTTCCTCCCCTGGTCCCTTGGAGCAATTCTGAGCAGTCTCTCAAGGGGCCACAAGATCATAGTTTTTGGATGGCTTTGGCGAGCGTTGGTGTTGATTGTAGAAACAATGTCATCACCTGAAATCACAACATTAAAAGCAGCTTCAACATTAAGATGGAGTTATATCGCTGAACCCCACAGTCTTTTTAGTTGTAGGCATGCTGTGTTGAGCTTGGGCTCAAGTGGCTGCTCAGGCATTTTTGCCATCCGCTTCGTTGTATTTGTGTCCATCTGTGGTGGTATTCAGTCTATAGGATGACAAAGTTCAGTGCATTGATCAAACAAGTTGCAAATCTCATTGCACTTTGAGAAACATTCATGTGCATTAGATCCTCCCCAGGTCATTATCAGTTCCACTGGAAAGACCTTTGTCAGCGTCAGACATAAGGTGAGGTTCACAGGGCAGTTTATATATTTACAGGGTAAGGACCAACATCACTGATGATGCTCCACTTTATGTGAGACAGCTGAATGACCATGCAATAGTTGAATATCAATGAGCTTTGCATCACTATAGAATGCGTAATAACCATGTTCAAAGTGTGAGAGGTAAATAAGGTCTTAATAAGTCCTAAATTTAGTGCTAGTAAATTCCCAGATGCTTCACTTCCATGATGTATGGCAGTATGATTTTAAAAATATTTGATAAGAGTAATTTAAAGGAAAGGTGCAAAAGCCAATATAACCAGTATTTTTACCAGTGGTAGGCATAATAAAAAATATAACAACAATAAGAAAAATACACAATTTCACAATTACAATCATAAAATTGTCTATATAAATGGTTCAATTGAAAAAAAAAAAAACATTAATGCAGACCTAAGGTTTGACTAAATCAACAAGAGAATGAAAATTCAAACAAAGTAAGATTTACAATCTTCAGGTTATTTTTTCTCATTCTTTGTGTATCTGATGTACAGGCTAAAGTCACATTCAACAATGCAGGTTTAATTTAGAATTTTGTTAAATTGCTAGTGCCTGCATTTTTAGATTTAGTTGTTCTTATCAATTTTGAGTTTTCAAAAGTCACTGTTGGAAAATAGTGGGCCCTACTATTTTGCAACAGGGCTAATGAATAAACATGAATGAATTGAACATCTAAATAGACTAGTAGTCTCATTTAGATTTTGCTAATTCACAAGTGAAATAGTTTGTTATGTGACTGTAGCCATGCATAAGTCTTCTGTACATTACTATATCAATACACAGCAAATTGAAAAACCACAAAGTTGCAAAATTGTTTACCACAATTGATATTTAAGTAATATTTCCACATTGTCCTATATGTATGAAGTGAATAATGTATGATAGATTTGAATGATGTAAATAATTTTAACCTGGATAGTCGACATATACCAGTTCAAAATACTGAGGTTGCAGTAATGAATGTATGTTGTGTGTGTTTGTGTGCATGAGATGGGTAAGGTTTAGTTATAATTTGTGTTGCAAAATTTAGATCCAGCGCTACACTGGGAGGCCATGTAGACAGGCAGTGTTAGTGTATTTATTGGGTATGATTGGCCTCTTTAAGTACCTTTAAAAACCCATCTTATGTCAAGCTGTGTGTCCTGTCTGAATACAGGCAGGTTTGGGCAGACGCCAACCTGAATGGTAAAATATGCAGAGAGAAAAAACACAGTTTTATCTGAGCCTTTACACAAATTATATTAAAATAGATAGTACTACTTTAATTTCCCATTTATGGTCTTAGCTAGACATGTTTTATAATTGGCATCAACTTACATGCAATTAGAATTTAATTTGTGTTGGTTTACAAAGACATCTTATTTTCATAATCATGTTTTTGCAAAGCAAAAGGTCAGATCACCTGAGCATTGATGGTCAAATTTGAGCATATCCTTTTAAATTTCTTTAGCTTTTGAACTTTCAGTCTGCCATAATGTGAGTTTTATAACACTCAGATCTACTGAGGTAATTTCTGTTCTCACTGGTCAGATCTGCGTTTGAAGCATCAGTTCATCAATTTGGATGCTGTGCTTTTTATTTAGCAATGAAAATTTAGAAATGCTGATCAAAATTTTTTTCCATTTACATCTCTGTACTTTGTATAGAACTTTCTGCCAGTTATATTGCACACAACTTTGATTGCATGTCCAAATAAATCAATCTACTGGTTAGATTTAATACTAGATGGCTAGCCCAGAGAGGGATACTTTAGTTTAAGAATACTTTTCCCAAAGAGTTTCAAGAGAAAGGAGAGATTTGTACCTTTCCTTGTCTCTTAGTTACAACTTTTGAAGCCATTGCTACAGCGTTGTTTTTCACTGAGAGTATTTTCATTCCAATCAGATCGATTAGTTTAGTTGATAATTTTTGGACATGTCAATTTCTCTCATCACAGATTTTTGCATTATTAGAAGATAAAGAAATTCCTTCTTATTAATTTGATTATTTTTCCTTTCCGTTTCCTCTCTTAGCTACTTACTGTTTTCCATCTTTAACTATCTGCTGACTTCTTTTTAATGTTTTAACATTAAGAAAGATCCTCATTTTCTTGCTACATGCATTTACTCTCATTTTCACACCTGCTTTGTCCATTTTACACACTTAAATTTTCTTTTCCTTCCTAAATCATACTGAATCTTAATGAGATTGGACGCCATTATTGGCTGTGATAATATACAATATCATAATGTTTTTACGATATAAATCATATTACCTTAAGATAGTATACATTTTAAAATCATTTTATTACTGGTCTCTGGAGTGGCTGTTTAGTAATTTGTCTAGAATGACTGATTATCATCTTATTGATCTTTTGGAATGTCACCTTTTGATTTGGCTCTTTGCTACGGTTGTTCTTACATGTTCACTATCAGCGCAGGATCAAGTCACACTGGAAGCCAGTCATAAACTTTATTGCCTGGACATTTAGTGAATTGCAATCACATCTCCAAGTCAATCATTGCTCGGTTTAAAGAATTTTGTGGGTTAATCACAATTTTCTTATTTTGAGCTTAGTTGTTATTAGGTAAGCTTTCTTTTGTAAATCTTTCTTCATATGTGAATGTTTGAAAGTTTGGCACGTAAGGGCAAATGCAGAATACACATCTTGTAGATGTATGATCTTATCATGTCCAGTGTGGGGTGTAATTAGTTACAAAGTAAATAGTCACTGCAATTTAAAATTACCTTTTCGCAAAGAATTAAGTGAGAGATTATTTCTCATTCTTAGGTAGCTTAATTACAGTGACTTATAATGTACTTGCCTTAAATGCTATATAGAAATTCAATAGTTCTATATAACTCAATTCCGATAAGTAGGGTGATACCTATCTCAAACAATGAAATGTGAATTTATGAAATATAGTGTCATTTATTTGAAACATATTGTCTTTTTCTCAAAACAATACAGAAATTCCTGATTGTTTATTTTCTATTGCCCATGCAATTTATGTGGAATTTTAGTCTTTAGTCAAGTAATTAAATTACTTATCAAGTAACCGAGTTACTTTTCAGGCAAAGCCATTGGAAACATAAATTAACTACAACTTTAGTGATGTAATTAATAATTTGTTTCTTTTGTCTTTAAAGTAACACTCCCAACACTGACCATGTCCTTATCTGCCTTACAGCTTTGAACCTCATAATAGTGTAATAATTTAACTATTTAGACAGAGTCTTAAACAGCATTTAAAAAACTATTTTCAGTGTTTTTAAATATCTCTTGGAAGACTTTCATTACATTTAATACAAAGATTACAATAAGAATTTCCAATTAATCTAATTACAAATTTCAAAATTCTTGAAATATAAATGCTGCTTGTTTGCAGTGTTGCAAAGTTATTGTAACTTGCGCAATAAACAACCCTTAGTGGAAACAGTTATATTCAGAATTTAGATTTTCATTTGCTGCTTTCTGTTAAGTACCAGAATAAAATTTGGATGATGTTATTCCATCTTAAAATTTAATCTCTTGAAGAGATTTTGAGAATTTTGGGTTTAGAGCTTTCATTCTTCTCCCACTCTGCTGCTATTATGTCCCTGACAAACAATGTGGTTTTGTCTAATTCTTAAGCCCAACCAGATTTTTACGGTCTCTGGTCTATCCTTTTTGAGTATTCCGACTCATTCTACAAAATGTGTCTATATAAGATGCATTTATCTTTCCCTCAACACTTTAAAAGGCAAAATAATTGACTTACCTCAACAGTTGGAAGAAGAAGAGAAACTCGAACCTCTTTTTTCGGAGCATTTCTTTTGAATCTTGCGCTGAAAGACATCACTCGCCTGAAACTTTATGGGAGATCACGTCGGGGTCACCATTTGTAAGGGCCCATCTATTTTTCCTATGACGGAACTAACAGCATGGGTGAAGGTTAAATGCATGTAAGCCTTTTAGCACATGTGAAAAGAAATATTTTTATTCATTAAGATTTATTTTAATTTGTTTCCAACTCCGAATTTTAATCTGACTCCAATTTATAATAATTTTAGATTTATCTAATTCAAGCTGATTACCTTATAGGTTGTGATTCGGTCTAATTTAGATTGATTAACCTAATAAATCCTTATTCTCAAGTAATGGTTCATCATTTACCCGAAGTCGCTTAGAGTCAGTATGCTGGCCAGTTACATCTGCTCACGGACACATCCTCGCCAGTTCCGAGTCTTAGCCGATAAGCTAATTTCCTTTAAGTAATAATAGGCCAACCCATGCTTGCTCATACTTAAAGAAAAGTTTGATTTAGCTTAGTCAAAGAATATAACTGAAAACTACTTCCTTTAAGCAATAATTGGTTAATAATCGCCCCATGCTTGCTCATACTTAAAGGAAGTTTGGTTTAGCCCCCTAGATTATATTATACTAAGTCAGTGATTGTCAGAAATCATCAGGTCTCTAATGCTGTGCCCATGCTCCATCCATTGATCCTGAATGTATGACAAATCCTGGTCGTAGGCTGCGGAAACATCAGCCTAAACAATCTACTAGATTTAAATGATTTCAGGAGATATTAGAGTTAAACAAGAATTTTACATTTATTTGTCAGGCAAAGATTTTCTATTCCAATTCACATAATTAAACAAAATAAGCCAATCAAGATTGTGCAACATCAATTATTCGAAGATACATTTAAGTTAGAGATTAATACCTGACCGTGTAGAAATACATTGCAGCATATAAGTCCTGATCCAGAGCTCAGAGACTCACAAACTGCAATGGGATATCCTGCCTACAGAATCCCACAGACACTTCTGCACCCTTTGCCTAAATACTCAAATCATCATAAATTCAAGACAATAAAAGCGTCACCAAGCCTCTTGCCTGGTCATGAGTTGATACAAAGACCATTTTCCCTGGAGTGGAGCATCTGGCAAAGATCTTATCAAAGAAATTAAGACCACTTTACCAATCACACAGAGACATTTAAAATGACACTAAGCATGACAAGTTAAAATTCACAAATACTGCAAATATACATCTTATATCATTTCACCATAGAAGCTTGAAATCTGGTCATTCCTGAGTAACCTTTTTAATGACCCAGGCCGTATAACTGGGGAGGGTAAGAGGGCCTGAGGATAGGTGATGGGTCAACTGTCCAGATGGCTTTCTCGAGATCCTCTCTGAAGATTATAAAGTTTATTGTTTTACAGCATGTTAGTTCTCGTGGATTGATCTTTAGAGAATTTCACAGCAGTTTTCAGACAGTAAACTCGAGGGCAAAGAGGGGGGGGCTCAGGATGCATGATCGAGACAACCCGAACAACTGGTTTCCTAGCTGATCTTCTTCTCAGATTAGAAAGTTTATTGTTTTAGTGCTTGACCATTCTCGTGGTCTTGTCTCGTGTGGAGCTCCATAACCGTTTTCAGGGTTTAATATTATGGAGAGATATAGCCATCCTTACAGTACCCTCAAGAAAAATCCAGAAGGAGGACCAAATGCGCCAGAACACATCAGATCTTTAATGTAAATCATAGGTAAATTTTTCGAGTGGTAGAAGTCTGGTTGCCAGACTCAGCCGCATATTGACTGGAGGTATCTGAGCAGTTGACCATAATAATAATAAAAATAATAATAATAATAATAATAAAAAACTTTTTTTGGCCAAGTATATGCAAAAATTCAATACACATACTTCATCATAGAATTCATATTTTAAAAGCTCTTAATGTCAGTTAATGTATTTATTTTATTTTTATATAGAGTACCTCAAATCTATACATGTTGTAAGCAGTTAGGCGTTCAATAATGCTCAAAATTAACACCACTGATTGATTTAAGAGGCATGCATACATACTGTACATGTCTATGTATTTGAAAAAAAAGAGACAACAATTTGGTTATAGATTATGAAATTCAGATTTTATTACATGCTTTAGATTCAGTGTTAAGTTCATCGTCTTCTTTCTTTACAGTAAAAGAAAATCTGTAGTCAATGTCATACTCATCAGTTGGAGCTTTATTTAAAAGATGTATGTTCTCTGCTCCAGCCAAAACATGCAGGTACCTTGCAGGTCTCTAGCTTGCACCCTCGTGTCGCAGTTTTTTTTTTCTCAGTTATTTTGTTGCTTTCTGAGAATGATGATCCACAGACCTTTCAACCCCTCTTCGTTTAGGCCACATGTCGTATCTTAAAAGAAGAACACAACCACATTAAAATGTATTAACATTCTTTGGACTGGGTAACCTTATGCTTATGTTTGTGCTAAATAATACAAATACATACTTTTCAGTAGCACATAAGCAGGACAGTTCTCTGAAGGAACCAGGATGAGTTGAAAGGTATTTGGTATTTATAATGGTTGGCCATCTCTACCACAAGAATCCTCTGTTCTCTTGAAGAGTCCTTACTAGCAGGATAATGTTGAACGCCCTTCTCGTTGTTGTTAGATCGACAGAGTCTGAAATGTATTCATAAGAAAGTTGTATCACATGGATTATACATCAACCTTTATAGAATCAAAACTGACATAAGTCTAGTGTACATACCATGCTATAAGGCGAAGACATCCACATCACTTCTGTTTTTTGTTGTCTTTGCTTCTGCTAGTGAAAATACAAAACAATAATAGTAACACCTACAATTATTCATGACTATATGTAATATTAATAATAATTTCCTCACCGACTGCCCACTTCTCTACATCATAAACCAAAGTCTTCCAATTGGTTTCTGGTCACTGCCAGTTTCATGGATTCTGTTTTGCAACTTGCATTGCAGAGCTGTCGTGGTCTACAGTGATAAGAAATCAAAAAGCATAATACTATTCAAATAGGTTACTGAACATCTAAAACAAACTCTACTGGATGTCTTTACCTTCTGATATCAACAGGTCAGCGAGATGGCCAAATAGTTGAACATCTGCTAATTCCAGCACATGACAATGAGAGTTACAGTAGCATGTCTGGTCACTGCAATCCAAGAGAGGAAACATTGCACTGTTCCAACCTCCTTCCCAACAGTTAAACTACACCTATCCTGGTATGCCAATATCCTGGAAAGCAATAACAAAATTTTGGCATCAGTTTAAGATGCTCATATAGTTCACCAATCTCACATTAAAACTCATGTGATTTGGCATGGAACACCAAAATGAAGGACTTAAAGAGGGTGCTGGAACTTTGGACAGCTTTTTGCAACTCTTTGGAGGTAGTGTCATTAGTTAATGTAGTCCACAAATCTTCCTGTCAAGAACAAGTACATGACAGTTTATATCTTTTAATCTAATTTTACTAGGTGAACATCAAAGAGCTGTTTTCTTGTTAATTTAGTTTCAACACATACAGTTTAAAGTACCTAGTACATCCTTCTTGCAAATACTATCCACCTTGTATTGCACAGACTCCCACTCAAGAATATCTAAGAAAAATGTCTGCTGAGATCTTGGCAGTCTATTAAAAATAATTATACCAACATCTTTTCCACCTACAATGGAAAGAATATAAAAATATTTTATGATATCAATTAATTACTTGCATGACCAAATCTGAGACAAAAAGGCCATCATTATGCCTTACTTTAAATAAAACCAAAATTTCACTCTAGCCCACTGTCACCTAGGTCTACAGATACAGGGACTTAAAGGAAACAATGAAGTACACACCAACAGTCACTGGAGAGAAAGACAATGAGCTGTATAAGATTAAAACAACAGAAAATTAACATTAATAACATTTCAACTTATCCCAAGACTAGTAGACAAGCAGCATAAGCAGATCTCTAATTTTCTGGACTCCAATGTGGACAGTCGAATCAGTTTATGGTCTATAAGGTGTCATACAAATCAGACAAAACAAAATACTTTCTGAAAAACAAAAAAAGGTTGGCCACTAATCAACACATAGAACAAATTGTTTTAAATAGTTAAGCCACAATATTTTGTGAGCTTATACTGTAGTTTAATGTTTTTCATAAACAATAGTAGGAGTAAAACTAATGCGTCTCTTTCCGTTAATACAATAGTAGTGGAAGAATAAATGCATGTAAATTTTATCTCATACAATCATATATGCCTAAACATTGTAGATATTAAATATACATGGAATGAAAAACTAACCCTTGATTGATTGCAGATTGGTCTTGGCCTTCTTTACACAATGTGTCTCTCTTTCTCCACCATACCCTTGGTTCAGTTGTCTTTACTGGAGTTGCTTCCTGCAGATCACCAAGTTGTCATCAAGACTTGAGCTTATAATTGAAATCTTGATCAATCCGAGTATCAAGGTTCAAAAGTTGCTCTTGAAGTTCTGAATCACTCATTGTGATAGGCAGAAACAGACTGAAAGACACAAGGATTAAACAAACAAATACAAATGTGTTAACAGAGATAGAGAGAGGCACAAGTGCAATTTAACAATATAAACATGGGTTCTAAAAGTGCCTTTACCTTTTGCTTATTAGAAAATTAGGAAATTGGATTTAAAGTAATTCGAAGAACCTGAAAACAAAATATTCATATCTGAACACCTTATAATTTATATATATACATATATATATATATATATATATATATATATATATATATATATATATATATATATATATATATACACACATATATATATATATATACACATATATACACACATATACATATATATATACACACATATACATATATATATATACACACACACACATATATATATATAGTTGAAGTCAGAATTATTAGCCCCCTTCTGTTTATTTTTCCCCCATTTTCTGTTTAAAGGATAGAAGTTTTTTTTCCAACACATTTCTAAACATAATAGTTTTAATAACTCATTTCTAATAACTGATTTATTTTCTCTTTGCCATGATGACAGTAAATAATATTAGACTAGATATTTTTCAAGACACTTCTATACAGCTTAAAGTGACATTTAATGGCTTAACTAGGTTAATTAGGTTAACTAGGCAGGTTAGGGTAATTAGGTAAGTTATTGTAAAATGATGATTTGTTCTGTAGATTATCGAAAAAATATAGCTTAAAGAGGCTAATAATTTTTACTTTAAAAAATTAGAAATTGCTTTTATTCTAGCCAGATAAAACATATAAGACTTTCTCCATAAGAAAAAAAATACTATCAGACATATTGTGAAAATTTCCTTGCTCTGTTAAACATCATTTGGGAAATATTTAAATTAAATATATAAATTAAAAGGGGGGCTAATAATTCTGACTTCAACTATATATATATATATATATATATATATATATATATATATATATATATATATATATATATATATATATATGCATATACACAGTTGAATTCAGAATTATTAGCCCCCCTGAATAATTAGCCCCCGTTTATTTTTTCATCAACATCATTTGGGAAATATTTAAAAATTAATATTTGGTAGATTAATCAGTTTTTGGTTAGTTTTGTGGTCTAAAATGAATAAAATGTGCTCAGACAGGCAGAATTTCAGTTATGTCTGCCTTTTTTGTTTCTTTTAAGGCATGAAAAATAATTGCAGTTACAATATAGCCTTTAAACTTTAGAGAAACACTTGATTTGCTTTAATATTGATGTAGTTATGAATACAATTGTATTATTAGAGGTAATATTTATTGTATATTGCATAATTTATTTAGATTTTGGACGATTACTATTGTGGAAAACAACAATCTGGTAACATTGTTCCTCATCTTCAAATGTATAACTATATTGTTCTGAGCTATGCACGACTATATGTGGGGAAATATATTTTTTAATAAATGAACTTGGATGTAATTAGATAACATCGCTAGTTTGCAGTACATGCTTTATTTATATCACGTCTGCAGTCATTTAATGCATCAGGAGATAACTTCCCTGCTTTTATAAAGGTTCTAAACAAACACCTAATCTAAATCAACAAATCGTCTTTATTTGTTTACTTTTTACTTAACGCGTGGAAAACCGCAGTGGACCTTGGGATCGCAATGAACCTTGGGATTGCGACCATAGACTGTAAAAAAAAATAGATCTCGACGTACTATGACCCCAACTTCAATTAATAATTTAATAATAAAAAGATCAGCTAAAAATATCTTTTAAACTTAGTACTTTAAAAGTAATATTTTTTCAAGTAAAAAAAAACAAACAAATTAATCAGTTTTAATAGGCATAATTACTATAAACTGGGCAATTAAATATAATTTCACTGATTAAATATAAAGTAAATGATAACATATTTATAAAGACCAACTAATCTCCAATAAAATATATTATTTTAATATAATGTATTAAAAAATACATTATGTAGCCTTAACCTACCACGTATTGCTGCACAGTTGAACTCATCTGTGAACTCACCAGTGATGCATTTTGACAAATAGCTGAGCGATGTTAAACTCACTGTTGAATAGAAGTCACGTTGACCGATGTATATTTTCATTTACAGTTGTCTCGACCCTCTGTACAGACGCTTTTCATGAACAAAAAAAAAATCTCATATTTTAAAAAAAACTGTGATAGTAGGCGTAAACCAGGTTTAAAATATTGCGTTGACATCTTTTGATAATTATACGAGGCTTTGATCGTCTCCATATGACGCCTGAGGCAACCCATTGAAAGCAATAGAATTCCTTTTGCGTCGGTTTAGAAAAACTAGTACACCATTGTCAATAATAATAATAAAAATACTGCGTCTGGTACCCTGTGTCAACAATAATAATTAAAATACTGCGTCTGGTACCCTGTGGCTGTAATAATAATAATCAAAAAACTGCGTCTGGTACCCTGTGGCTATAATAATAATCAAAATTGTGCGTCTTGTACCCTGTGTCAACAATAATAATAATAATTAAAATACTGCGTCTGAAACCCTGTGGCTGTAATAATAATCAAAATACTGCGTCTGGTACCCTGTGGCTGTAATAATAATCAAAATACTGCGTCTGGTACCCTGTGGCTGTAATAATAATCAAAATACTGCGTCTGGTACCCTGTGGCTGTAATAATAATCAAAATACTGCGTCTGGTACCCTGTGGCTATAATAATAATCGTAATACTGCGTCTGGTACCCTGTGGTTATAATAATATTTAATACAAATATTTTTTAAAAAGCGCAGCATTGGGTACCCTATGGCAAAATAAATCGTGTTAGAGACACGAAAATGATTTCCTATTGAAATACATTGGATGGAAATTCGTGCAAGGTGACACGAAAAAAGAGGGAAATTCATGCCCATGAACATGAATCAATAGATTAAATTTCGTGACTATTTCACGAACTGCCGTGAGACTGGGTTGAATCACCATATATAGACCCCCAGGACCCTATGTCAATTTTCTAAAAGAGTTTTCAGATTTTATCTCTGACTTACTAGTTAAAAATGATAAAATACTAATAGTAGGAGACTTTAACATCCACATAGATGACGCTAACGACACATTAGGGCTCGCGTTTATGGACTTACTACTTTCACTAGGGATAAAGCAAAATGTTATTGGTCCAACCCATCGCCTAAAGCATACACTAGATCTAATTCTGTCTTATGGAATTGAGGTCATTGATGTAGACATTATACCACAAAGTGATGATATTACAGACCACTACCTCTTACTATATAAGTTGTGTTTACCTGAAATTAGCAGATCCTCTCCGATATATCGCCCTAGTAGGACTATTGTTCCATCCACCAAAGATGAATTTATAAATAACTTACCTGATCTTTCTCTACTTCGAAATGCACCCGTAAACGCAAATGACCTTGATGTAGTAACCAGCAGTACGGATTCCATCTTTACTAGCACTCTAAATACTGTGGCACCTGTCAAACTAAAAAAGGCTAGAGAGAATAAAACTACACCATGGTATAATAGTCATACCTGCGCTCTCAAAACAGCAACCCGTGCCCTGGAACGTAAATGGAAAAAAACTAATTTAGAAGTCTTTAGAATTGCGTACAAAGACAGTATGTCCAGCTATAGGAGGGCTTTTAAATCTGCCAGGGCTGAGCACCTCCGCAAACTGATCATAATAATCCTAGATTCTTATTTAACACCATTGCTAAATTAACAAATAATCGGTCATCTTTGGAACAAAATGTTCCACCGCAAATTAGTAGTGATGACTTCATGAATTTTTTCAGTGATAAAATAGAAGGCTTTAGACAGAAAATAGGAGATATTAAACTTTCTGCACCGCCTTATACTTCAGATCAAGTAAACATTCTACTGAATCAAAATAACCTACAGTGCTTTAAAATCATAGAACAGGAAGAGCTAGACAAAATTATAAATAGCTCTAAACCAGCTACGTGTATATTGGACCCAATTCCAACAAAGTTACTGAAAGAATTGCTACCTGTTATAGGAGAACCTCTTCTTAACGTTATCAACTCTTCTTTATCTTTAGGCCATGTTCCAAATCCTTACAAGTTAGCTGTTATTAAACCTATTATTAAGAAACCACAACTGGACCCCAGCAACTTAGCTAATTATAGGCCTATTTCAAATCTTCCATTTATATCTAAAATACTAGAAAAAGTTGTTTCTGCTTAATTATGCTCCTTTCTGCAGACCAACAATGTTTTTGAAGTGTTTCAGTCAGGTTTCAGAGCTCATCACAGTATAGAAACTGCATTAGTGAAAATAACCAACGATTTACTCTTAGTTGCTGACCAAGGGTGCATCTCGCTATTAGTTCTACTCGATCTTAGTGCGGCATTTGACACCATTGACCATGGTATCCTCATTAATCGCTTAAAGTCTACAGGTGTCCAGGGACAGGCCCTACAATGGTTTAAGTCATACTTAACTGACCGTTACCAGTTTGTGAATATTAATGGACAGCCTTCACAAATCAGCCCAGTAAAATACGGGGTGCCTCAAGGATCAGTTTTAGGCCCTTTGCTGTTTACAATATACATGCTACCCCTGGGAGACATTATTAGAAGACATGGGATCAGCTTTCACTGCTATGCAGATGATACTCAATTATATATTTCAACTAAACCTGACGAGACGTCTAAACTGTCCAAGCTAACTGATTGTATTAAAGATGTTAAAGACTGGATGACCAACAATTATCTTCTCTTAAACTCAGACAAAACAGAATTATTACTTATTGGGCCTAAATCCTGTACACAGCAGATCTCACAACTCGACCTACAATTAGAGGGATACAAAGTTAGCATTAGCTCTTCTATAAAAGATCTGGGTGTCATATTAGACAGCAATTAACCTTTTAAAAATCATATATCCTATGTCACAAAAACTGCTTTCTTTCATCTGAGAAATATCGCTAAGTTACGAAGTATGCTATCCATCTCAGATGCAGAAAAGCTAGTCCATGCTTTTATGACTTCTAGGCTGGACTACTGTAATGCACTGTTTGCTGGCTGCCCAGCATCCTCTATTAACAAACTTCAATTAGTACAAAATGCAGCTGCCAGAGTTCTTACCAGGTCTAGAAAATTTGATTACATCACCCCAATTTTATCCTCCTTACACTGGCTGCCTGTTAAGTTTCGTATTGAATTTAAAATATTGCTTCTTACATATAAAGCTTTAAATAATCTAGCTCCTGTTTATCTAACCAATCTTCTGTCTCGCTACAATCCAACTCGCTCTTTAAGGTCTCAAAACTTAGGGCTTCTGGTAGTACCTAGAATAGCAAAGTCAAGTAAAGGAGGTCGAGCCTTCTCATTTATAGCCCCTAAACTCTGGAATAGCCTTCCTGATAACGTCCGAGGCTCAGACACACTCTCCCAATTCAAAACTAGATTAAAGACCTATCTGTTCAGTAAAGCATACACTTAGTGCACCACTCAGGGGGCTTCCACACAGGTTCTGCATCTTAAAATGATCGTGCCCAACTGAGCCTGGTTTCTCTCAAGGTTTTTTTCTTCACTTTCGCCATTTAGTGAAGTTTTTTTTCCCTCTCCGCGGTCGCCACTGGCTTGCATGGTTCGGGATCTATAGAGCTGCACATCGTTGAATTTGCTCTTCAATATTTGGACTCTCAGTAGTGATTATTAAACCACACTGAACTGAGCTAAACTGAACTGAACTTAAACACTACAAACTGAACTACACTGATTTTGTGCTATATAAATTAAACTTGAACTTGAGTTGCATAAGAATTTGAACTTGAATTAGGGTTGAAGTAAGAGTTTATTTAACCATAAATGCAGATCAGATCTGTTGATCAAATCTTGGTAAATATTTTATACAGTAACAACTGTACTTGTATTTTTTGCCAAAATGCGATCCAATACAGATCATTTTATACCCAATGAAAAAAAAAACTGACAAAAAGACACATATTTAAAAACCTATTTAAATTGTTTTAATATTTTATGTTGTTTTTATTTTAATACAAAGGCTCTGAAAAACTTTTGTGTAAAAAAAAAGATCTTCTGTGTTTTGTGTTATTTGTGTTTTGTATTCACTTATCTACAATTAACAAAATAGGGTCAATGTGGCATAACTCTGTTAAATGCTCATTAGTTTCTGTTACTGGTAAGTATTAATACTTATAGATGACCAATAGTAGCTTTGCTGTTGCTAGATAAGATTTCGTTATTTTACATATCTGTCTGTAAGCCAGGGGTGGGCAAACTCGGTCCTGGAGGGCCGGTGTCCTGCACAGTTTAGCTCCAACTCTGATCAAACACACCTGCTTATAGATAATTAGTGATCTTGGAGACACTGATTAGCATGTTCAGGTGTGTTTGATCAGAGTTGAAGCTAAACTATGCAGGACACCGGCCCTCCAGGACTGAGTTTGCCCACCCCTGCTGTAAGCTAACACTGCTCTCACCATGAACATGCTCTGTTCTCCTCACAATAGGCCTTTTTCACACTTCCTGGTTCCGGTAAGCGAAACGGCGTATCACAACATCCGGTTCCAATGCAACGGAGTAAGATAGAATGGCAGAGTCGTCTTGTTGCTGTGATTGCAGTGTTCCCGGCTGCTCCAGCTTAAAAAAAACGACATCCTTACCTCAGTTTCCACGAAAAGACAAAGGACAGAGGAAATCATAGGTGAAATTAATTAGATGGAATGAATGTCCTTCGTTTATGCCAGAGTACGCTCATGTGCAGTATGCACTTCAAAGCGGAGATCATTATGTTTTATCAAATATTGGTGGTCTTAGTTTTATTTTGATGTGAAATTATAATATAGACAAAATTCCAGTTAAGTTATCTGCCTTCCACAAACAAGTGCTCCTATCAAAGTCATTAATATATAAACATAATTTTAGCCCACATTGGAATAATAGACAACTAATACAAATGCAATTTTTTTTACAACAAAATTAATTTGGTTAGTTTTATAATAAACATGGTATACTTTTCTTACCATGAATTCCTTTCTCATCACAGTATCTCAATAATCCTGCAAGTTTTCAACTGTTATTGGTTCAATTCCTTCCGAGACCCATATGTTATTTAGTGGTATTAATCAAGACCATCATCTTTTGATTTTACTAAATCTTATGTTGGCAAAACTTGTTTTACAGTAAACACCAAGAGTAATAATGGAGCTTTTCGAACTCTTTTCCAAAAAGAAAATCACTACTGTTCCTTATATATTAAAGGGTGACTTGATTTGCTGAAAAAAAGTGTGGCTGTTACCACAGAAATATCAGGTTAGAAACTAAATTAAAGAAATATCCTATAAACTTCTCTACAGATTTTATCCAGCAACACATTATTTACAAAAAATTAAAGTGGAATTGATGTAAATTGTGTTTTGTAATGAATACGAGGAGACGGTTTTACACTTTTGGCATTGTACATACTCAGTCAAAAGGAAGAGCTGCAAAAGATTATTAACAATTTTCAGTGTTCAAAACCTCTTATCATTGTGGGAAAATGTACTTTTTGGCTTTACTGTCTAATTATGGTGGCTTGAAAAGCCAGCAGATTGTTATCTATCTTAAACTTATTATTAGGCTGGCTTGTGTAGCAAGCCAGACAACTGAAATCCTTCTTAAACTTATTATGGTGGCTTGAAAAGCCAGCATACTGTTATCTATCTTAAACTTATTATTATGGTGGCTTGAAAAGCCAGCATACTGTTATCTATCTTAAACTTATTATTATTATGGTGGCTTGAAAAGCCAGCATACTGTTATCTATCTTAAACTTATTATTAGGCTGGCTTGTGTAGCAAGCCAGACTACTGTTATCCTATTTAAACTTATTATTATTATTATGGTGGCTTGAAAAGCCAGCATACTGTTATCTATCTTAAACTTATTCTTCTTCTTCTTCTTCTTCTTCTTCTTCTTCTTCTTCTTATTCTTCTGAGACTAATTTCTAAGTGTATCTCCTCCTAGGCCTTTCAAGCTACATACTTCAAACTTTTGTCAAACCTTCAAACTGGTCTGACTCGGGTTGCTATATCTTTTCTAACTGATCCGACCTTGGGTTTTCCGAAAAACGACCCAGAAAAATCCCAAAAGTCCCATTGACTTAACATTGGGTCAAACTTTGTGAGCTCATAACTCTGCATCAGACTGTCCTACAGTCTTCTAACTGGACTCATTTAACTCAGTCTAGCCAGCAGCCAATAACTGATGACTTTTTAACTTACTAGCCACTCCCTAGCAACCACTTACAGCACCCTAGCAACTGTCCCATAGACTTCCATTGTAAAAGACTCCCATTTACTTAACATTGGATCAACCTTTGTGAGCTCATAACTCTGCATCAGACTGTCCTACAGACTAGAGTCTGGCCTCATTCAACTCAGTCTAGCCAGCAGCCAATCACTGATTACCTTTAAACTTACTAGCCACTCCCTAGCAACCAATTTCAGCACCCTAGCAACTGTCCCAGAGACTGTGACTAGCTATTCTAACACACGCTAACAGTTTTAACATCCTACTGACATGCTAATCTTGCTAGAAAGGTGCTAGCAACACGATAGTGACATGCTAGTCATGCTAGTAACATGCTAATTCATGCTAGAATCATGCTAACAACATGCTAATTCATGCTAGAAACAAGCTGATTCATGCTAGAATCATGCTAGTAACATGCTAGTTACATGCTAATTAATGCTAGAATCATGCTAGTTACATGCTAATTCATGCTAGAAACATGCTAGTAACATGCTAATTCATGCTAGAAACATGCTAGTAACATGCTAGAATCATGCTAGTAACATGCTAATTCATGCTAGAAACATGCTAGTAACATGCTAATTCATGCTAGAATCATGCTAGTAACATGCTAATTCATGCTAGAATCATGCTAGTAACATGCTAATTCATGCTAGAATCACGCTAGTAACATGCTAATCCATGCTAGAATCATGCTAGTAACATGCTAATTCATGCTAGAATCATGCTAGTAACATGCTAATTCATGCTAGAATCATGCTAATAACATGCTAATTCACGCTAGAATCATGCTAGTAACATGCTAATTCATGCTAGAATCATGCTAGTAACATGCTAATTCATGCTAGAAACATGCTAGTAACATGCTAATTCATGCTAGAATCATGCTAGTAACATGCTAATTCATGCTAGAATCATGCTAATAACATGCTAATTCATGCTAGAAACATGCTAATTCATGCTAGAATCATGCTAGTAACATGTTAATTCATGCTAGAAACATGCTAGTAACATGCTAATTCATGCTAGAAACATGCTAGTAACATGCTAATTCATGCTAATAACATGCTAATTCATGCTAGAAACATGCTAGTAACATGCTAATTCATGCTAGAAACATGCTAGTAACATGCTAATTCATGCTAATAACATGCTAATTCATGCTAGAAACATGCTAGTTACATGCTAATCCATGCTAGAATCATGCTAGTAACATGCTAATTCATGCTAGAATCATGCTAGAAACATGCTAGTAACATGCTAATTCATGCTAGAAACATGCTAGTAACATGCTAATTCATGCTAGAATCATGCTAATAACATGCTAATTCATGCTAGAAACATGCTAGTAACATGCTAATTCATGCTAGAATCATGCTAGTTACATGCTAATCCATGCTAGAATCATGCTAGTAACATGCTAATTCATGCTAGAATCATGCTAGTAACATGCTAATTCATGCTAGAATCATGCTAATAACATGCTAATTCATGCTAGAATCATGCTAGTAACATGCTAATTCATGCTAGAATCATGCTAGTAACATGCTAATTCATGCTAGAAACATGCTAATTCATGCTAGAATCATGCTAGTAACATGCTAATTCATGCTAGAATCATGCTAATAACATGCTAATTCATGCTTGAAACATGCTAATTTATGCTAGAATCATGCTAATAACATGCTAAATCATGCTAGTAACATGCTAATTCATGCTAGAATCATGCTAGTAACATGCTAATTCATGCTAGAAACATGCCAGTAACATGCTAATTCATGCTAGAAACATGCAAGTAACATGCTAATTCTTGCTAGAATCATGCTAATTCATGCTAGAAACATGCTAGTAACATGCTAGTTCATGCTAGAATCATGCTAGTAACATGCTAATTCATGCTAGAAAAATGCTAGTAACATGCTAATTAATGCTAGAATCATGCTAATTGATGTTAGCAACTGCTCAGCAACCACTCAGAATACTTTAGCAACCGCCTAGCAACAACCTAGAAACATGCTAACATATATGTACTTATCTATGCCAACTGTTTCAAACTTCATAAAAACTGCTTCAGTTATTTACACTTTAAAACGACTTCAAACTTTTAGACTCGGCTTTTCAAGCCACCATAAAGTTTGTCCTCAAACTTTAATATCTAGTTTTTTTTATTATTATGGTGGCTTGAAAAGCCAGCATACTGTTATCTATCTTAAACTTATTCTTCTTCTTCTTCTTCTTCTTCTTCTTCTTCTTCTTCTTCTTCTTCTTCTTCTTATTCTTCTGAGACTAATTTCTAAGTGTATCTCCTCCTAGGCCTTTCAAGCTACATACTTCAAACTTTCGTCAAACCTTCAAACTGGTCTGACTCGGGTTGCTATATCTTTTCTAACTGATCCGACCTTGGGTTTTCCGAAAAACGACCCAGAAAAATCCCAAAAGTCCCATTGACTTAACATTGGGTCAAAGTTTGTGAGCTCATAACTCTGCATCAGACTGTCCTACAGACTTCTAACTGGACTCATTTAACTCAGTCTTGCCAGCAGCCAATAACTGACGACTTTTTAACTTACTAGCCACTCCCTAGCAACCACTTACAGCACCCTAGCAACTGTCCCATAGACTTCCATTGTAAAAGACTCCCATTTACTTAACATTGGATCAACCTTTGTGAGCTCATAACTCTGCATCAGATTGTCCTACAGACTAGAGTCTGGCCTCATTCAACTCAGTCTAGCCAGCAGCCAATCACTGATTACCTTTAAACTTACTAGCCACTCCCTAGCAACCAATTTCAGCACCCTAGCAACTGTCCCAGAGACTGTGACTAGCTATTCTAACACACGCTAACAGTTTTAACATCCTACTGACATGCTAATCTTGCTAGAAAGGTGCTAGCAATACGATAGTGACATGCTAGTCATGCTAATAACATGCTAATTCATGCTAGAATCATGCTAACAACATGCTAATTCATGCTAGAAACAAGCTGATTCATGCTAGAATCATGCTAGTAACATGCTAGTTACATGCTAATTAATGCTAGAATCATGCTAGTTACATGCTAATTCATGCTAGAAACATGCTAATTCATGCTAGAATCATGCTAACAACATGCTAATTCATGCTAGAAACATGCTAGAAACATGCTAATTCATGCTAGAAACATGCTAGTAACATGCTAGAATCATGCTAGTAACATGCTAATTCATGCTAGTAACATGCTAATTCATGCTAAAATCATGCTAGTAACATTCTAATCCATGCTAGAATCATGCTAGTAACATGCTAATTCATGCTAGAATCATGCTAATAACATACTAATTCATGCTAGAATCATGCTAGTAACATGCTAGTTCATGCTAGAAACATGCTAGTAACATGCTAATTCATGCTAGAATCATGCTAGTAATATGCTAATTCATGCTAGAATAATGCTAATAACATGCTAATTCATGCTAGAAACATGCTAATTCATGCTAGAATCATGCTAATAACATGCTAATTCATGCTAGAAACATGCTAGTAACATGCTAATTAATGCTAGAAACATGCTAGTAACATGCTAGTTCATGCTAGAATCATGCTAGTAACATGCTAATTCATGATAGAAACATGCTAGTAACATGCTAATTCATGCTAGAATCATGCTAGTAACATGCTAATTCATGCTAGAATCATGCTAATAACATGCTAATTCATGCTAGAAACATGCTAATAACATGCTAATTCATGCTAGAATCATGCTAGTAACATGCTAATTCATGCTAGAAACATGCTAGTAACATGCTAATTCATGCTAGAATCATGCTAGTTACATGCTAATCCATGCTAGAATCATGCTAGTAACATGCTAATTCATGCTAGAAACATGCTAGTAACATGCTAATTCATGCTAGAATCATGCTAATAACATGCTAATTCATGCTAGAAATATGCTAATAACATGCTAATTCATGCTAGAATCATGTTAGAAACATGCTAATTCATGCTAGAATCATGCTAATAACATGCTAATTCATGCTAGAAACATGCTAATAACATGCTAATTCATGCTAGAAACATGCTAGTAACATGCTAATTCATGCTAGAATCATGCTAGTAACATGCTAATTCATGCTAGAATCATGCTAGTAATATGCTAATTCATGCTAGAAACATGCTAGTAACATGCTAATTCATGCTAGTAACATGCTACTTCATGCTAGAATCATGCTAATAACATGCTAATTCATGCTAGAAACATGCTAATTCATGCTAGAATCATGCTAATAACATGCTAAATCATGCTAGAAACATGCTAATTCATGCTAGAAACATGCTAGTAACATGCTAATTCATGCTAGAATCATGCTAGTAACATGCTAATTCATGCTAGAAACATGCTAGTAACATGCTAATTAATGCTAGAATCATGCTAGTTACATGCTAATTCATGCTAGAATCATGCTAGTAACATGCTAATTCATGCTAGAAACATGCTAGTAACATGCTAATTCATGCTAGAATCATGCTAGAAACATGCTAATTCATGCTAGAATCATGCTAATAACATGCTAATTCATGCTAGAAACATGCTAGTAACATGCTAATTCATGCTAGAATCATGCTAGTTACATGCTAATCCATGCTAGTAACATGCTAATTCATGCTAGAAACATGCTAGTAACATGCTAATTCATGCTAGAATCATGCTAATAACATGCTAATTCATGCTAGAAACATGCTAATAACATGCTAATTCATGCTAGAAATATGCTAATAACATGCTAATTCATGCTAGAATCATGCTAGAAACATGCTAATTCATGCTAGAATCATGCTAATAACATGCTAATTCATGCTAGTAACATGCTACTTCATGCTAGAATCATGCTAATAACATGCTAATTCATGCTAGAAACATGCTAATTCATGCTAGAATCATGCTAATAACATGCTAAATCATGCTAGAAACATGCTAATTCATGCTAGAAACATGCTAGTAACATGCTAATTCATGCTAGAATCATGCTAGTAACATGCTAATTCATGCTAGAAACATGCTAGTAACATGCTAATTAATGCTAGAATCATGCTAGTTACATGCTAATTCATGCTAGAATCATGCTAGTAACATGCTAATTCATGCTAGAAACATGCTAGTAACATGCTAATTCATGCTAGAATCATGCTAGAAACATGCTAATTCATGCTAGAATCATGCTAATAACATGCTAATTCATGCTAGAAACATGCTAGTAACATGCTAATTCATGCTAGAATCATGCTGGTTACATGCTAATCCATGCTAGTAACATGCTAATTCATGCTAGAAACATGCTAGTAACATGCTAATTCATGCTAGAATCATGCTAATAACATGCTAATTCATGCTAGAAACATGCTAATAACATGCTAATTCATGCTAGAAATATGCTAATAACATGCTAATTCATGCTAGAATCATGCTAGAAACATGCTAATTCATGCTAGAATCATGCTAATAACATGCTAATTCATGCTAGAAACATGCTAGTAACATGCTAGAATCATGCTAGAAACATGCTAATTCATGCTAACAACATGCTAATTCATGCTAGAAACATGCTAGTAACATGCTAGTTCATTCTTGAATCATGCTAGTAACATGCTAATTCATGCTAGAATCATGTTAACAACATGCTAATTCATGCTAGAAACATGGTAGTAACATGCTAATTCATGGTAGAATCATGCTAGTTACATGCTAATTCATGGTAGAATCATGCTAATTCATGGTAGAATCATGCTAGTTACATGCTAATTCATGCTAGAATCATGCTAATTCACGGTAGAATCATGCTAGTTACTTGCTAATTCATGCTAGTAACATGCTAATTCATGCTAGAAAAATGCTAGTAACATGCTAATTAATGCTAGAATCATGCTAATTGATGTTAGCAACTGCCTAGCAACCACTCAGAATACTTTAGCAACCGCCTAGCAACAACCTAGAAGCCGACTGTTTCAAACTTCATAAAAACTGCTTCAGTTATTTACACTTTAAAACGACTTCAAACTTTTAGACTCGGCTTTTCAAGCCACCATAAAGTTTGTCCTCAAACTTTAATATCTAGTTATTCTTCTGAGACTAAATTTCTAACTCTATCTCCTCCTAGAGCTTTCAAGCTATGACCACCAAACTCGCACCAGACCTCCGAACTATTTGGACTCGGATTGCTATATCTTTTCCGACTGATCCGACTTTCGGTTTTCCGAAAAACGTCCCGGGACCACCGGAAAAATCCCATAGACTTAACATGGGATCAAACTTTGTGAGCTCATAACTCTGCGTCAGAATGTCACACAGACTTCTAACTGGGCTCATTTAACTCAGACTATCAATCTGCCAATGACTGATCACCTTTAAACTTTCTAGCCACGCCCTAGCAACCACTTTTGGACCCTAGAAACTGTCCCATAGACTTCCATTGCTAAAGACTGTCATTGACTTAACATTGAAACAAACTCTGTGAGCTCATAACTCTGCATCAGACTGTCATACAGACTAATGACTGAGCTCATTTAACTCAGACTACCAAACTGCCAATCACTGATGAGCTTTTAACTTTCTAGCCACACCCTAACTACCAGATACTGCACCCTAGCAACAACTGTCCCATAGACTTCCATTGCAAAGACTGT